>NW_020664369.1:15529767-15530583 GCF_002925995.2 Terrapene triunguis | reverse complement strand
GCTCTGTTTCTCAGTAAAATGAGCTATTGTGACTCTGAATACCCTCAGTTGCCACATTTGTATAGTCACTTTTTCCATCAGCTAAAGGCTGCAAATGGCCTGAATTGTCAAAAATGTCAGGCTTCCAAATATTTTTAGTAGGAAAGGGAAAAACTAGGAGAAAAAATCTGTAGGTGGTGGTGAACATTGCATATAAAAACACAAACTTTGGAGTCCTATTCAGAGCCTTGGTCCATCACTAGCTCTGGATCATCTGGGAATATTTCATGTAATCAATTCCCTGACATTACAGGGACCTTGGGAACTCATGTATCTTGGTCCCTCTTATTCTCTACCTGTGGAACACACAGTTTAGACTCCTGAGGGCTGTAATACTTTGGATTAATTTTAGTTGTTGGGTTTAGTGACTGGATGCTGAGTGGTGCTGTTCTTCTGTGACACAAAAGAGGTCAGACTAGATGATCCGGTAGTCCCTTCTGGCTTTATACTCTGTCTTTGTTCATGTAATGTGTTTAATAAGCCTGGATACAGTAGTCTAGAATTTTTAATTTCTAGCTGACAACTGTGTCTTTTTTTACTAAAAAATGACTTCCAGTGTGCAATAAACGCCTGATCCAAAGTCCATTGAAAACAATGAAAGACCCCTAATGACGTCAATGAGCTTTGGATCAGGCCATAATTGCATTACCCCTATATTTCTTTAGCCATTATATCCGACAGTTCAGTCAATTTTTCAGTGCAGAAGAAAATAATTTCCCACTATTATTAGTGTCGGGGACTTTTTAACCCAGACGGCAAGGTTCGTTGTCTGACCGC
>NW_020664369.1:15517799-15529757 GCF_002925995.2 Terrapene triunguis | reverse complement strand
TGGCTAAGCTGGCCAAACAACTATACTCCATATTTTTGGGCCTAACATTAGTAACCTCAATTCCAGTCAATATAAATTATGTACCATACATACATGCTTTTATTGAAGAGATGCAAAGAAATGACAAGTATTCATGACAGTTGACACTATCTAAGAAAGCCATATTGATTAGTAAGAGAAGAAAATATGGATTTATTATTTTAAAAAAATATCTCTTGATGTGAAGAATACCGTTTCATACAGATACTTAAAATAAGCAGAAATGACTTTTCCTTCATGGAAAATTAAGTTATTTTTTTCTTCCTATTAGCATTTCAATTGAAAGCATTTCCACTCATTTCCTTCTTAATGGAAGTATATAAATAGCAATAGCCTTTAAGTACTGCTTTTTTTTTTCTTAAGCAAAAAAAAATCTTTTTAACATTAAGAACTTTAATAAAGTCTCAAAAGAGGAGTGGTGCAAGCAATATGCCAAATAAATGACTACTTTCAATTTAGCAAATACATATTGATTTTTTAAAAATATTTTGTGTTAGCACCTTGCATAGCTGTTAGCATATTTCATGGTGGTCACTTTAAATAAAACATTCAACTATAAAATGTGACAAATTCATATGCATATTTGTTTTAGGCTTTATAGTGTCATCTTTACTGTAATTCTGAAACGCTATAGAAAAATATCTTCATGTGAGGATTTAAGAATTTAAGGTTTATGTTATCAAAATGTAATTAAGTATTGCAACAAAAGTCAACCTACAAACTGCTAGGAAGACATTTATGGAGACTGAATGACACACCTGGATTGGAGATGTTGCTAATGCTAAAACAGTGCTTTTGCACAAAGACAGACAACAGCCTGAAATCCCAGCAGAATCATCCTCCATGCTTTGTCCAGTTCCAAATATCAGGTCAGTCATTTTAAAATATGTATGTGGTGCCAGTCCTGAAAGCTGATCCATGCGGTCCCATTTACTTCAATTGGACATTACAGAAAAACAGACGGCCTGTCTTTGTAGATCAGTTTGCAAAATGGGCACCTGATGTTATATATAGATCAGGATGAGTTAATTTTTCCTTAAACAATTTACTTTTTCTGAAGTATTAAGCTTTTAGATCTTTGTAGGTTCCTAAGGTGGCCAGGTAAACACAATAATGCTCAGAAATGTAACCTAATATTTCTCAGAAACCCTCATCTTCTAAGAAATAATCACAAAGTCTCACTCCAGTACCTCAAACCGCTCTTATATCCACTGTCTTCCATTTCATTTCAAATCTATGATTTGGGCATTTAAATGGGTAACAACTAGTATCCACTGACTAACCCAATGTTTACATCAATGAGTTTTTTAATACCATGGAGGTGCTTTTAATATACGAAGTAGAAGGGAGCTACATCAGTGCAAGTGAGAATTAATAAGAAGTGTTCCATGTATCAAAACATCTGAGATAATGAGATAAGAACCTACAGAAGTAATAATCTGCAGATGATGAAGACAATGACTTATAAGGTAAAAAAGATGAGACTCAAAGGATGATAGAGAAATTTTAGAAGGAATTTAAGGAGGGTTAATAGTACGGGATATGGTGGAAAAATGGATTTTTATTGGGGAAATTAAGCATTTGCAGGAGCTAAAATGGGGAAGTGTTGGATTTATTAACTGGTTTCTTTGGATGAGAAAGGCTGTTGGTTTGCTACATTTTTTTTGTTTTGTTCGGTGTTTGATTTTGTTGTTAATTATCTATTTGTCAAAGGGGCCTAGAGCCTGGGATAGGTTCTTTTTGTGTTCACAACTTAAAACTAATAGTAAATAAATAAATAGCATTTAAAATGAAAAGCCATGGGGGTTAATGGCACCAAACAAAGGTATATTAAAACCCACAGATTCAGGCTTATGTTGACAACCAGTAATTTGGTTTTCTCTATTAAATATTAAAATCAGGCAGACATTCAACACAGAGGAATCCAATTTGCTATTGATACAGTATAAGTAAAAAGATTCTAACATGGAATATCCACTAGAGAAAGCAGACACATTTTTCCAAACATATATTTCTCTCTCTAAGAGTAATGGAGATGGGATATTTCAGAGCTGACCCTTTCACTCACTCTGCTAGTACTACAGTACTACCAGTACAGTCATGGTATAGTACATATAGTGCAGTACATATAGTACAGTACTACAGTACAATCATCCCTCTCTGTTTAACTAGAACCTTCAAGGGCAACAGCCCACAACAAGAGCAGGAAAAGAAAAAAAATAGCATAAAAATAGGAGAGGTATTTCTGGATGACATGATTAAAATACTGGAAAAATTCCAAAGAGCCCAAACAGAACTTCTTGGCAAAGTACATTCTAAAGTTGGAACAAGATATTTATCAGAGCAATCCAGTCTTAACGCATTATGCAGGATAATAAAAATGCTACCTCCTATGATAATTGTATTTTACGTGAAACAGCAGTATGGAAACATCAGGTATGACATTGATATGACAATCTCTCCATAGCTAAGAGTGCAGCTGAGTGAACGGGGGCCATTCACAACTGGCTTTCACATATAGTCCATACACTGTATATTGTAGGATATTTCAGTTAACCCAGTGGTGGGCAATCTGTGACACATGAGCCACATGCAGCCCATCAGGGTAATCTGATTGCGGGCCGTGAGACATTTTGCTGACATTGACCATCTTCAGGCACGGCCCCCTGCAGCTCCCAGGGGCCGTGGTTCACCATTCCCAGTGGCCACAGGGACATGCTGGCCGCTGCTTCCTGCAGCTCCCATTGGCTGGGAACGGCGACCGTGGCCACTGGGAGCTATGAGGGGCCATGCCTGCAGACGGTCAACATCAGCAAAATGTCTCGCGGCCCGCAATCAGTTTACCTTGATGGGCCGCGTGCAGCCCATGGACCGCAGGTTGCCCACCAGTGAGTTAACCCCTGGCAGTCCATTATATCCTGTTTTTATTTCCCCCACTTCTAACTTCAGCTAACAGATTTGGTTTGACCTGAAAATAGATGCCTTTACATGAAAGGTAAAGGAGAACTTTTCTTCTATAAAATTGGATGAAAATTGCTCTAATTGTTGTGGAGTCATTATAAAGTTACCCCACTTTGAAATGTTGATTTGTAATCAACATTTCTTTGAGTCCATTTGGGTCAACCAGGTCAGATGGAGAAGACAGGGCAGCATTGTGCTTGCCCGCTCCATCTGCACCGTCCCCAGCTTGCTTTCCTGAAATGGCTGCTTGCCCTAAGAGATCCCCAACTACTGCTGGCCAAAATTTTCCATCAAAATCTTTTCTTTTGGAAGAAAATGTTTGTTTCAACAAAACAAAAATGTTATTGTCAAAAACCATTGAGTTGTCAATAAAAGCCTGAAAAATTTAGAAGAAAAATGTCAACAAATATACCTTTTTGGTTGACATTTTTCACATGAAAAAAAATTGTTTACTGACCAGCTGTCTCCCAACAACTCCACTCTTTCCTTTAGCTGCCCCCCCCAATCCTCCTAGCACAACCCTATTCCTCATAAGAACAGCCATACAGGGTCAGACCAATAGCCCATCTAGCCCAGTATCCTGTCTTCTGACAGTGGCCAATGCCAGATGCTTCAGAGGGAATGAACAGAACAGGGCAATTATTGAGTGATCCACCTCATATTGTCCCATCCCAGCATCTCACAATCAGAGGCTTAGGGACACCCAGCGCATGGGGTTGCATCCCTAAGAATCTTGGATAATAGCCTGTGAGGCGATGCATCAGTGCAATGGCACCCCCTCTGATCAAGCATGGCACAGGCTCTAGGCACATATAGCCTAGTGGGGCTGTCAGTCTATTTTTGGTCCCCAGGAGTCTGAAAAACCTTTCTTCGCTCCCAAGCCCATCAGGGGGTTAGTAGAGGAATCTAGGCCTGCCCACTCTAGTGGGTTCCAGCTCAGGGTCCTTGAGCTAGATAAGTAGCTTCAAGATTCTCTGAATCTGACAGTGCCCTGAATCATAGAATCAGAATAATAGAATATCAGGGTTGGAAGGGACCTCAGGAGGTCATCTAGTCCAACCCCCTGCTCAAAGCAGGACCAATCCCCAACTAAATCATCCTAGTCAGGGCTTTGTCAAGCCACGCCTTAAAAACCTCTAAGGAAGGAGATTCCACCACCTCCCTAGGTAACCCATTCCAGTGCTTCACCACCCTCCTAGTGAAAAAGTTTTTCCTAATATCCAACCTAAACCTCCTCCACTGCAACTTGAGACCATTACTCCTTGTTCTGTCAACTGGTACCACTGAGAATAGTCTAGATCCATCCTCTTTGGAACCCCCTTTCAGGTAGTTGAAAGCAGCTATCAAATCCCCCCTCATTCTTCTCTTCTGCAGACTAAGCAATCCCCGTTCCCTCAGCCTCTCCTCATAAGTCATGTGCTCCAGTCCCCTAATCATTTTTGTTGCCCTCCGCTGGACTCTTTCCAATTTTTCCACATCCTACTTGTAGTGTGGGGCCCAAAACTGGACATGGTACTCCAGATGAGGCCTCACCAATGTCGAATAGAGGGGAATGATCATGCCCCTTGATCTGCTGGCAATGCTTCTACTTATACAGCCCAAAATGCCGTTAGCCTTCTTGGCAACAAGGGCACACTGTTGACTCATATCCAGCTTCTCATCCACTGTAACGCGTAGGTCCTTTTCTGCAGAACTGCTGCCTAGCCATTCGGTCCCTAGTCTGTAACAGTGAATGGGATTCTTCCGTCCTAAGTGCAGGACTCTGCACTTGTCCTTGTTGAACCTCATCAGATTTCTTTTGGCCCAATCCTCTAATTTGTCTAGGTCCCTCTGTGTGCTATCCCTACCCTCCAGCATATCTACCACTCCTCCCAGTTTAGTGTCATCTGCAAACTTGCTGAGGGTGCAGTCCACGCCATCCTCCAGATCATTCTTGCGTCTGACGAAGTGGGCATTCACCCACGAAAGCTTATGCTCCAATACATCTGTTAGTCTTAAAGGTGCCACAGGATCCTCTGTTGCTTTTTACAGATCTAGACTAACACGGCTACCCCTCTGATACAGATCATTAATGAAGATATTGAACAAAACCGGCCCCAGGACCGACCCTTGGCGCACTCCGCTTGATACTGGCTGCCAAGTAGACATGGAGCCATTGATCACTACCCGTTGAGCCCAATGATCTAGCCAGCTTTCTATCCACCTTATAGTCCATTCATCCAGCCCATACTTCTGTAACTTGCTGGCAAGAATACTGTGGGAGACCGTATCAAAAGGTTTGCTAAAGCCATGAATGCTCCTTGCTACCTTCCCCTGAGCTCCTTCCTACCTTCCCCTGGATCTCTTCAGGCTCTCCAGTCTGTCAATCAGTTCGTCCCCTTCTGGGATGTTGTCTCTGGGCAGCTCTTTAGTAGCTTGATGTCAAGAGCTCCTTTCTCCAGCCTGCTCACTCCTCTGGTAGCTGTCATGCCCTTTTACCCTCCCAGCTGCTGTGAGATGGCCAATCAGCTGTGGCCAGCAGTGCCTGTATTAACTCTTTTGTTGCTGGCTGGTGTGGGATATATACACCCCATGTTATAGCTGTTGAAGGATCTAGCCTCCATTAACTTGTATTATGGTTTTTTGAACCCAGTTTTACTTTTGGCCATCATAACTTCCCTTGACAACAAGTTCCACAGGTTGTCTTTGTGTCTGTGTGAAGAACTACTTCCTTATGTTTGTTTTAAACCTGCTCCCTATTAATTTCATCAGGTGACCCCTGAACAGTTCCAATCTTTTTAATCTTCCTCATACAGAAGCTGTACCCCAATCATTTTTGTTGAGCTTTTCTGTACCTTTTCCAATTCTTATATATATTTTTGTGAGATGGGGTGACCAACTGCACACAACTGTCAAGATGTCGGTATACCATGGATTTATACAGTGGCATTATATTTACTGCCTTATTGTCTATCCCTTTTCTAATGATTCCCAACACTTTTTATTGCTGTTTCACATTGAGCGAATGTTTTCAGAGAACTATCCACAATGACTTCCAGATCTTTTTCTTGAGTGGTAACTGCTAATTTGGATCCCATCATTTTTTATGTATAGCTGGGATTATGTTTTCCAATGTGCATTACTTTGCATTTATCAACATTGAATTTAATCTGCCATTTTCTTATCCAGTTACCCAATTTTGAGATCTCTTTGTAACTCTTTGCAGTCAGCTTTGGACTTACCTGTCTTGAGTAATTTTGTATCATCTGCAAATTTTGCTATCTCACTGTTTACCTCTTTTTTCCAGATCATTTATAATATATTGAACCGTACAGGTCTCGGTGCAACCCCCTGGGAGATATTGCTATTTACCTCTCTCCATTCTGAAAACTTAGCATTTATTCCTACCCTTTGTTTCCTGTCTTTTAACCAGTTTCCCTGCTCATCCCTCAGGGCTCCATAGTGGAGAAGCATTCAGAGAGGAGACTGAAAATTGGAATAGATGCAGGAGGCAGAGGGGAAGGGTGTATGCAGGGGAAATGGAAGACATTGCTACAAGGCCAACCATGCTCCTTCTATTTTCTTCTTACACTCTTAATTATTCTTTTTCCAGAAATTGTCCTCTCCTACTTCCAGCATACATCCTCAGCTTCCTCACTACAAGTCCCTTTCAGATGAACCTGCTTCAAATGCGAAGTTACAGATGTAATGAGACACTGGATGGGGAGACAAAAATGATTCCCCAGCCCCTCTAATGGCCAGCTAGTTTCAGCTGGATCTTTGAAAATGCCTTGACAGCCAGGTGAGCTTCTTCATCTGTCATATTTACACTGATTAGCTGCAGCCCTGAATCCCAAAGATAGCGCCAAATACCTTCCTTCCAAACCATGGGTTTTCAAGCCACTCATGCAGTCCCATGTGTTTTTTATGTTTCTATGCTATGTTCTTTTTGAATGATGGATGAGCAAAAATGGCATAAGAATTGCCCTATAGTGAGCACCCATTAGATCTGGGGTGGAAAGGGTTGAATCATAATTATGGAGCTCCCCAGAATATGTGAATTGTATGTGAAATTCCCCATTGTATGTGAAACTTGGTAGAAAAATTCTACCTCAAGGTCAACCTACCAATGTTAAGCCTTATGGGCTTTTATTTGTAGAATTTAGGGAAAAGTGAAAAACAATGTTTTTAAAGGGGATTGATTTGCAACCTAAACTGTGGAGACCCTCCTGTCACTCCATAATGTAGTAATCAATCCAGTTTTTCATAATAAAACTCAAGTCCCAAACTATAGTTGTACTTCTTTTCTGATGCATGTGAAAATCTCAGTTTGGAATAAATGTTCTTGCTTAAGAAAATCCTTTTTTAAAAAAAATCAATAAACAAAAATCAGATTTGATGGAAAGATCCTGTTGGACTGATTTATCTTTTTGGTCCTGCACCTTGATCGATCTGCTCCATGACACTGTCAATCACTCTCTCCTCATGATCTCCTTGTCCTATCTTATTGCGATTTTTAAACACATTAGGACAAGGAATGTGCCTGAGTGTATGTTTTTGTGTGCACATACATGCAAAGTACTGTGCTTAATTTACAGGACAATATAAATATCTAAATGTATGGTCTTTTAAAGCAGGTGTCAAATCTCCAGCTTGTGTAAGCTCCACATCTTAGTCATGAAATCATAACAGTAATCATCACTCTTTACAGGTGCCCTTTCAATTCTAGTCATCATGATTGATCAATATCCAGAAAAGTTCCTTATTTCCTCATTTTAAAAACCTTTTTTTGTCTTTTCTTGTTGGATTCTGTTTTTATGGAATGCAATTTAAGTATATTTGCAGTTCAGTTTCAGTGCCTTTAATTGTAATGCAACACACTTTTAAAGCATTTTGATGTTTATCTTCTTTCTCTGCCTCTCCTTCTGACTATTCATAGTTCTAAAGTGCTTTCTAGGCATTGCACATGGTTACAAAGCCAGCAGGGATTGCCCAGAACGCAGTAATTTTCTTCCAACGATTCAATTTTGAGAATCCAGGACATTTCATGAAGGAAATAAATGCATTGGGAATCATTAACATTTTTAAAAATTTGAAACTGATCTGATCTTAGAATGCTGTTGTTATTCTTGATCCACAAACACTTGTAGGAGTATTAGTAATTCATGTTACCACCACTCTTCTCCTCCCACACCTCATTGTGCATGAGACTAGAACATCCCCCACCTCTGCAGTTATGTTTTTTTCCCATCTCCTCTTCCCCACTCTCTCCTTTTCTTCCTCTTTTTCAATCTCTTCTTCTCTTCAAATTTTCATTCTTTCCCCTTTATTTTATTTCTGCCTCATTATGCTATTAATGCTACCCCCCCCCCCAATAGCTTACAGATCATGCTCTTCATTTGCCCCTAATCAGCCATTGGAGCAGTGCTTTCTTACATGCCAATCAGTGCCCCACGGGACATGAAGACCCGTGAAGAGTGGAAGCAAAGGTTTAATTTGTCACCTTATGGTGGATCTCTGCCTATACTCATGCAGATACAGAGGAGATCATTTCTCATTCATTCATTGTACCACTTCAATTATCTGTAGTACCTCTCCCCCCAACCACTTCCTTTTACTGCTCATCTTTCTTCAAGGTTCACGGAGCTTTTACTCTGTTTCTTTTCCTCCTCCTTTTTTTGGTCTCATTTTAACTCTCTCACCCACATGTACTGCTATCATATCCTTAACTTTCAACATTTTATCTATGTATACTAACATACACAGTCCCCTGTCAATGAACTCAGAACCGCAGGTGATCAAAAATCATGTGCTAGCCATGGGAGGCATATGGCCCAGCAAAGGACATCATTACTGCTTCTAATATCATGACTGAAAATCTCCATCGCTAACATGACAAGGTCACCACATTTCAAACCCCCTCTTCCCCCCAAAAATGTTATTGTGTATAACAGAGCCAAAAACAGCAAAATGGGAGAGGGGTTGTGTGCTGCTGTATCATTGAAACATGACCATTTATATAACTAATAATGGCACTGTTAGACAATTGCTACAAATCTTATATAAAGTATTTCATGTAAAGCGTCAATGGAAAAATTATGATTTGCTGAATATGATTATTCTATTTGTATGCATGCATCATCTTTATATCTAAAGCTATGAATATTGACTATGTGCCACTATTTCAAATGTGTTTGCTCCTGGGGTAATACCCACCAGGTAATTTACATCCAGTCTGGCCATAACATTTTGAATGACTATTCAGTGGATGATCCATCAAAGGACACTGAGCTCTCACAATAGGCCATAGAAGAAGCTTGTCCCCACCCAATGAGCCTGCCTGTTGACACTTTAGCCAAAATATGGGTAATGGCTGCTTCTATGTGTCATCAAATCATGCAAGGGCATGTGACTAGCTCATGTGACCCTGGACTCCATCTTGTGCCTGTAATTTCCCACAAACTACGACTGATAGCATCTTCTACACATGGGTGAAGATATAAAAGACCCTGGAAGCATCTCCATTTTGCCTCCTCCCTGCTACCTCTGGACTACGGACTTACACTAAAAGGAGCATTCCAACCAATGGACTGAGGACTTTCCAATCTTTTGGAAGTTGCCAGTGATATTATAAAGCCAGCAGTTTTATTACATCACTGCTTCAAACCTGATACAAGAACTTTGCAATGAATGTATGTATTTGTTTTCCTTCTCTCCTTATCCTTTTCTCTTATAAATAAACCTTTAGATATTAGATACTAAAGGATTGGCAACATTGTTATTGGATGAGATCTGAGTTACATATTGACATGGCTATATGACTGACCTCTTGAGATTAGAAGGACCCTTTGCTTGATTAAATTGGTTTTAAATAACCACTCATCATAAAGTCTAGTTTCTGGGTACTGATACAAGTACTGGAATGCCTACGAAGACTGCGTTTCTGACTTCTTGATAACCAATGTGTTGAGACAGAAGTTTACTTTGGTTACTGGCTTGGTATATCTTATGAAAGAATAACCACCACTTTGGGTCTGCCCCATTTCTCAGCTGTTTGTCCTGAATCTGGTATTGTCGGCTGTGACCCACCAAGCCATGGTGGCAGGTTGTAGGAAGGTGGAAGGAGCCAGGGAAATCAGTAAGTGATCTCTGTGATGGTCTATAAAACCAGCATAGCCTATTACAGAAAAAGCACCACCGCTTGGGCTGTCCTTATGCTTGGCAGACCGTGACCAGTTTATAACCTTTGTCAGCAGCTACTGGAATAGACAAGAACCATCTATACTTGGTGTGGAGCAGTCAGCACAGAATACAGGGGGCTCTATATTGCTTGCTGTTAACAAGCCTGTGCTCTGGGCCATCTCTAATTATTTGGCTCACCCATGGCAAACATTTGTCTGTTTTCCTCACCCCCCCATCCACCCAGTCTGTTACCCCATGATGGGGTTCATTAACATTACGCCATGATACTTTCTATTCAATAATATTTTAAAAATAGTACATCTCCCTTGTGATTATTGTTCATCCTTTTCCCTCCTTCTTTTTTCTTAGTAGTAGTTTCTTTACTCCTTTTTTTATTTCTATCCAGCTGTATACCATTGCATCCCTTCCTCCTCCTTCTGTTTTCCCTCACATTTATACTTTCTGTAGCATATAGTATTTTTCTTTGTTGAGTTCTCTCTCACCTTCCTAGATGTTTTTTCAACATCTCACCTTCCCAATTGCTCTCCTTCTTCACTCATTCTTGTTTGGCACCCCAATCTCATTTCCACCATTTCAGTTTGACCTTATTCTCTCTCTCAAAATATACCTTCAGTGTCTCTTTATTTTTCTCCTCCCGCCTTCCACCACACAAATACTCACTGTCCCCAGATACATACACACACACACACACACACACACACGCTCTTTCCTTTGCATTTCACCTTGAAATCCATCTTTTTTCATCTTGCCTCTCCATAAAGCAGGGATTGGAAGAATAATCTTGAATGAGAGCAGTAAAATTTGGACTGATGGATGGTTCCTTCTCTCCCTGTCTGGGCACAGTGGTATGGGAGATGGAGAAATAGCATTAAACTGTTCGGTCCATAGGTTGAGTACACAATCAGCCACTCAACTCCTGCTTTTCTAGAGGCTCTACCAGGTACGAGTGGGTAAGATGCAAGGGCAAGGAGCTGCAGCTGAGAGCTGGTGGAGGTAGGGTTTGTAATTATAGGTTTATTTGCAATATATTATTTAGTTACTACATGTCCCTGTTTGCTGTATAGATGCAGACAAAGTGTGGTCCTGAGAAATCAAGGGAGACAAAGCTAGAACTCAAGCTGCGTGGAAACCTCTCTGTGTCTGTAGTTGTTTTCATTAATAAATACTTCCTATTTAATGTGATTCCATATACTGCAGCAAGATTACATGATAGAAGGGAAATTTCAATAGAAAACAGTGATGAACCAGCAGACAAGCACCAGGACTTTAAGGAAGAAGGCAAACCAAGAGAGTTACAATTGATTATAAATATATTTAAAGGCTTGGGAAAACCCCTAGTTACTCCTCTCAATATATTATATATATATACTTAGCCTAAATTAGTACAAGTTGTTTTGTAATCTGGCAGAATCTGGCATTTTAAATTTTTTTATTTTCTAAATACTATAAACACTATACACAATTACAGCAAGGATTCAGGGACACATAGAAAATAACCACCACGGGGCCTTCTGTAAATCAGTATAGTTCCCTTGAAGTCAATGGAGTGTCTTCCACCAACTGAATTCAGTTGAAGAAGTGAACCAACCATAACACAGAACATAAAAATATCACCGGAAAAAATGAGTGTTCATGGAAAGTCAAAGATCAGGCTAAGATACTCACTTGAGAGTAAGTCCACAAATTAATTCAAATGTAGTCAAATTGAAAGAGTGCTATACACATTTTGAAATGTAACATTGCTATCAAAGTTCACATTCCTTTTCCTTGGGGATT
>NW_020664369.1:15463087-15517399 GCF_002925995.2 Terrapene triunguis | reverse complement strand
GAGCCGCGATCGGCCGAACCTGTGGACGCAGCAGGTAAACAAACCGGCCCAGCCCGCCAGGTCCCTTACCCTGGCAGGCCGCATGCCAAAGGTTGCCGACCCCTGCTTTAGAATATTATGCTGAATGGAAACAGAAACAATATGTTCATTTCCATAGACTCTTACAAAATTTTGGCTAATATAATTCACCACAACAAGGTATTTATTATTAAGACAGCTGTTTGGAAGCTGGAATTTCCATTCTGCTGAAAATTCTTTTTTTTTTTTTTTATTCCAAATTGGAACAAAAAAGCCAAAATGAATGAATTTCCAATGGAATGAAAATTAAAACAAAAAATAATTTGGATCCACTGTCACATTTTTTTGGATAATGTTGAAGTGTTTCATTTTGATAATGTTGAAACATTATATTTCAATTCATTTTGTGTTGACCTTAATATTAAATATAGTATATTATATATGTATACATGATATGTACATATAATGTTATATTATACTTAATATTTTGATATAATATAAAAGCCTAACCAAAATTAATCATGATAAAGCCGAAATGACTTCCACCTTATTGAAATGAAAAGAGAAAGTAAAAAAAACAAAAATAAAATAAACTTCTTCCGATTGAAAACTTTGTTGAAATTCACACATTCCTGAAAAATGTTTCAACATTGGCAATACTGCATCTTTCAACAGAAAATTTTCTTTCTAAATTTTTTTCAACCACCTCCAATTAATGAGTTCTACATGAATAAAAAGTAAGTGCTATTGAAGGGTTGCAGGAGTGAAAGCGCAAAAAAAAAAAATGAAAATTAAACAAATGGATAAACCCCTCCATCTCCTTTGACAGGTACATGGGTCCATCTTAGGATTTTATACTGAATCTCATCACCATAGTACCGGAATATCTTTCATATACTATCAACAGCAACATCAAATCCTTAGTGGACTTAATGGAATTTCTGGTGCTTTTCCCTTTTAATTAAAAACACAGTTTGGGTTATTTTCATGTGTTTGTGTTGCTTGATTTGTTTGTTTGTAACAGATTTTTTTGTCTGGTTTGGTTTTTTTGCTTATTGGTGTGTGTGTGTGTGTGTGTGTGTGTGTGCGGGGGGAGCATTTAGGTAGAAGCAATGCCAGTGTTGTGAATGTTGTTCTTGTTACGGTGAAAAGACTTTTTTGAAGGAGATGGTTGTTTTGCAGCAACTTCTAAAGATGGATGTTCCCAAACTTGCAAAGGACTGAAGGCCAAACCTGTCTGCTCCATCCCACAGATGCAAAGCAGTGCAACTGCCGAGGTTCTGCTGCATGATAAAGGTGAGGAGGTCACAGAGCAATTACAGAATGGATTGACAATCACTGTGTGAAGCAGAGCAGGCCTTGATAACTCTTTCACTTTGAGCAGAATAATGCTAGCAAAGATTGGAAGCAATGAGTTAATCAAATGAGAGAATAAATCAGATGGAGGAAGAGGTTTTTGTCATTTTCTTCTGTTTGGGTGATGACTTATGGAACATGCCTCTTCTATTGTAAGGTCAACTTCCTGTCCTTTCTGAAAAGAACTTCACTGAACTTCTCTCTCCTCTTATTGAAAAAGTCTTATTATTATTAATCCACCCAACAGACCCGGCTGTAAACTATAAATCAAAAGATTATTGGATTTAAACTAGTTTTTCAGGAAAAGGTAGTGGAGAGAACTAAAATGTTAGGGAAGTTAGAAAAACCAAAAATCGCCTTGAAGGTGAATTACAAAATTATTGGTTTATGTCAAAAATGAGTTAATCCTATAGTTATGTGCAGAAGGCCCCAAACAAGAAAGTGCAGAAGGCAATCATTCTTATAAATTATTCTTTATAATCATTCTTTTTAGGTCTCAGGAAGTTTCACTAGTTGTCTCTGATCACTCCAACACATCATGATGCTTCATGTACAGACATCTGAGCTATCAGAAACTTCATTGGAACAAGGTACCTGGCCTATTTGTCACTATGGAGAAGAATATTTGGTAAGTATATTGCTCTGATTTGAAAAGTGTGAGGTTTTTTTTTTAATATTATTGTTTTAAACTCTTTGATATCCCTTTGACACACTGCTGGCCAGCTCCTGATCACTGCAGTGCCTGAGAAAGCATTGTTGTTATATTTTGTTATATCCAAAAGTTTACAAAATGGCAATATTGAAATAAAAATGCTAGAGACTGTGCACTGCATTCTGGGACTTTGCTGGGACAGTGAGTGGGAGCCTGTCAGACGACCCAACAAAAACATTTTAAAAAGATTAATTTAGACTAACTTCTGTGCCAAGCACTCCACTCAACCCTATGCTATTAAGGGTTATCCATCATGTAACTGTAAGGTTAAATAATTGACCAAGATTTTTTGTACTTCCCTGTTCATGTTATTGTCTATAGTACAGGTCATCCATTATCTTTACTGGTGCTGATGTTTGCTTGTTGTGAAATAAGATGAATGATTTTTCATTACGGAACAAAAGTGATTATTTTTAACTTTTACTTCTGATAGTACAGAATGTTGGGTACAATACAATGTAGTTTAGAAATAACGATCACCAAGACAACCAGTGCAGGAGCTGATCTTTAACTGCAAACTTGTTAATTCACATGAATCTGTTATCACTCCCACCATTAAAATGCATCTGTGTGCTATTCCATAGCCATCTCCTTCATATATCTAAATGATCTCTCTCCCTTTTCCCTTCTTCCTGGTTCCTCCTAAACATTCCCATTTCCCCTTCCTCTGCTCACAAATATCTGGTTCATTTGATAGACTCCTGATTTTTCTCACCTTCCTTCCCTCTCCTCACCATTCTTAGTTGATGGCCGTGCCTCCCTCTTAAGTTCTGGGAAGAAGATTATCCCACTTGTTTCCCCTGGCTGATAGCTCATCATTAGTCTCTTGTTTCTGTTTTTTCTCTTTCATATGCAATAATATATATTTAGATCTATGTCATCTGGGCTCAATCTTCAGCTGTGACAGACCCAGACAGAAAACAAAGGGTGAAAGTCAATAGCATAAAAGTCAATAGCAAAACTCCCTTTGATTCCAATGGGCCAGGATTTCATCCAAAAAGCAGGAATAAATTGATGGTTTTCAACATGGCTAACATGGAATGAGCCAAGGTTTTGTACTAGGACAGTGTATGTTGTTGGATACATTTACTAATGATCTGGGAGAATAGTGAGGTGGTTAAATTAACAGAAGACAATATTAAAGTATTTGGATTAATCAAAATACATAGAAAGTGGGAAGAAATTCAAAAGGGCCTTGGTGACTGGGCAGCATGAAAGTGGATGAAATTGTCTGTTGAGGAAGGGACGGTAATGCATATTGGAAGGAATAATGTGACCTACCCATGCATGTCTGAGTTCTAAATGAACTGTAACCACTCAAGAGAAAAATCCAAGCAGCACCATTGAGAGATCAACAAAAACTTCTGTTAAGTTTGCTGTGGAGGTCTTAAAACAAACAAAATGTTATGATGCATAAAGGAGATGGTACAAAATAACAAAGCAATGTATAAATAAATGGTAGGCCCTTACCTGGAATACAGTTTCGGTCCAGTCATCCTATTTCATTTCATATAAAGTAGAAATTAAAAGGGTCTTGAGAACAGGGCTGGCTCCACCTTTTTTGCCGCCCCAAGCGGCGGAGGGGGAAAAAAAAAAAATGATTGAGCTGCCGCCGAAGTGCAGCCGAAGAGGAAGAGAGGGAGTGAAGGACCCGCCGCCGAATTGCCGCCGAAGACACGGACGTGCCGCCCCAATAACGGACGGAGTACTGCCCCTTTCTATCGGCCATCCCAGGCACCTGCTTCCTTCGCTGGTGCGTGGATCCGGCCCTGCTTGAGAAGAGCACTGAAAATTATTAAAGGGCTGGAGACACTTCCATATGAGAAGAGACTGAAAAGACTGGGACTGTGCAGTATAGAAATGAGTAAGAAAGAGGTATGTAAAAAAATGAACAGAACAGAGAAAGAAGATGAGGGATTTTTAGGCCTTAGTATCAACAATGCCTGTTCTGTCTGCAACACATGGCCGGATTGAGGTCTGACAGTAATGCAATTACTATATCCAAAGAGAGCCACAACTGCAGATCCATAGCATATGAGAGTGCTTGCTGTACCTTCCTAAGACATGGCACAGTGGCTATGCTCTAGGACTCACTGCTGGGAGTCACAGGCTCCATAATTGATTATGTACTTAGCATTTATGTTTCAGCTAGAACACTTGTTTCAGTTTTCCATGTCATTTTCTGAGATGTGATGGCTCCACTATACTCCCTACACAGGATGGTACCCAAAGGGAACATTCTAGCCCTTTATCAACAAAGTGTCTGCTCTCTGTAGCTTCTTATATTGTGCCTTTCACTGTAGTGATAGCATCCAAATGCCAATCTGCTGAAACAGCAACACGAGACCTCTCCACAAGATTGACAGCCAATTAGTATTATATATTAGCTTCCAGTAGTGTTACAATGTGCTTGAGATTGTGCAAACACAAAAAGTGGTTCAAATACTTCCCCAAAGTGTTTACTAACTTTCAAGTGCATGGATTATTTGAAAATATGGCTATCTGCATTAAATTAGGAAAGCTTTTTATTCATGACCTTGTGAATTATTTTAATCATTTTTCTGCTACAGATTTTTATATTTTAACATACTTGCTTGAAAACAATAGGGATCCATTCACAGGAAAATGCCTTTGACCTAGGTTAAGTAATAACTCGGAGGAATGCTCTTCACATTTTTTTTAATATCTGTTATTGTGTAGTCTATTTAATTAAAACGATTGAAATTATAGTTATATAAACATGAGGTATAATATGATTAGCTCAAATTTAAGTAAATTGGCTAGAATTCCAACACAAGACAGCTGTAAAATAAGATATTTGATTTAACTATGTAAGAGTTTCTGTCCCTTTTAGTGTTGATTACTTGAAAAGAAACAAAAACAATTTATGAATGGTCTTTGGAAGTTCCGTCCTACTTTCTTAGTCTCTTGATGACTTGGGGGGAGGGTAGGCCAAGAGGGATGGTGATAGTCTCATACAGGTGTTGTAGTAGTGCCTTCACTTTCTCTGTGGCCCAAATCAGACTCTGCCCTCCTCCTCCATCCCATATACCAAACATAGATCTGTGCAGAGCTCTCCCCTACTCAGTGTTCAAGGGGGGTATTTGGTTTCCACAATGCTGCCCCTGCCACTCCATGGACTCTACCGAGATATCTCTATGCACAGATCAGCGCTGAAGTTGGGACAGGTTGGGGGTGGGATATCCAGGTTGGGGGTCGGGGGGGGGGGGAGCTGATTGCCATCATCCCTTTTCTGACCCCACAGAACTTCTCTGAAAAAGTTAACATACCTCAGGCTGTACTAAGTATTTTGCAGATCCTTCCATCAGGAAATAGGATGCCTTCATGGTGAAGGGCCATGCAGTGTTCTTGGCAACAGGGATCCTATGGAACCAAGCTGGCAGGTAGCCATAGTGAGGTTGGAGATGTTTTCCAGGGGCTGAAACTCTAGCAGGCAGCTTTTCCATAGTGAAAGGAAATGATGGTAAACCCCACCACTGAATATATAAGTGAAGAAATCTTGATGGAAATTCCCAGCAAAAATGTTTCTCTTGAATCTTTTTGATCAGGACAGGATTATTAGTGCCTTAGTATTTTAGATTTATTGATAAAAGTTTAATCCTGGATAGCTGATAAGCCACTCTCAATTTGGTAGGTGCCAACTGCAAATTAAACTCTTCAGGTCCAGAAAGTGTTCCCTCACCTACATTTAGGATGAAGGCCAGTCCAAAATGAGCAGCAGCCAATGGATTTGACAATTGCTCAGTGTTTGCACTCACCTGCAGCTAAAACTAAATACCCAGAACCCAATCCAGCTCCTTTTTGGAGTCTTTCCACATTGCTCTGCCAATTATGCCAGCTTTGTTCATTTGCTTGTATAATTGTCACGCATGTCAGAATTGTCACAAGTGTCTTTACACTCTCCTCCTTTTTGCTCCTTAAACGTGAAACATCTCCCCCAGCAGACCTGTAAGGACTCCTTCAAATCTCCCCTCAAGATCCATGCTGCTTACAGGACATTACGAATTGAGAACAGTTGGACGTAGTAGGAATAGATATCTTTATCTATATAATTAAAAAACTGATTCAGAACAAGGGAAGCCCCATTCTGATTAGGGCCTTTGAGTGCTAACAAAATACAAGTAATGATAATAATTAAAAAGAAGAAGAAGATAAGGGCTGTTGAGAAGCTATAAAATGGGACAGAACAAAGAGAAATATTACTTTATAAACTTAGACACATCTCTAAGTTATATAGTAATATTTCACTTTACATCACCTGAAAGCAAATAACTTCATGCCAGCAACATTATTTTAGGTTCAGAAGTCACCCTTTTTAGTGCATCTTTAAATATTTTTTTCATTTCTAATAGCACTGAGGATCCCATTATTCCCAAGAACGTCGCACCATTTAAATTTCACTTGTTTCTAATTCACACATACAGTACTATAAATGCACAATGGAATAAAACTGATGGAGATAATTGGTTTGTTGGAATGTGAAAATGTACAGATATATTAAAAATAAAACTTTAGCTATGATTACTATTAAACTTTTATTTTAACCATTGTTTTCATTTGATCCTTGGCAGCAAATAAAAAAATATAACAGATCTGATTCTCTCTCTCTATTTATATATTAAACTTGATAGTAGTTGGTATGAATTCTATTTTTCACTTATTTAATATAGCTTCAGGATCACTGCTAACTAGAGTTCATAAATAAGTGTTGTATCTTTTTTTTCAATTTATCTAATCTATGAGAAGAATGTCTTATATGTGAATTTGTAACATTTAAAATTGTATGTTTCAAGTGGGTATCATCTTGATGCGCTTTAAAGTGACTTTCCTTTATCAAGATGAAGATTTCAGAAGATAAAGTGTCTGACTTCTAGCCCAGTTAAAAAATAGAGGGATCAAGTATATGCCTCATTTGTAAGAAGAATACAAACTCTGAACTTATTTTTAATTTTGTTGGTGAATGAATATTGAGTGACTGGTTATTGCTAGAGTTCTCTTTTCAACTGTCTATTTTTACAGAATTTTTATGTTAAACTTTCCATAAACTGGTGACATAATGTAATCTCAAGTCCTTTGATCCATGTAAGAATGTCAGTTTCCTCAGAATTGGTCTTACTGGGTTTTTTATTTGGGGGGAAGGTCACAGACATCAGTCTCCATAGTATATAGAATGCTGAATATCACTAAAATTGCTTATTTCAGCACGACTTTTCCAAAATAGGTGCCATTTAGAGATGACCTATTCAAATCTGATTGGTCGAAGTTACATGTGTTAAAGGTAGGCCTCACATCTGACTCAAAGATCTTGTAGGGAGGCTCTGTACGGCACACTCAATAAAATTTACTAACTATAATAATCATAGCTAAAGCAGAGCAGATTTGGTTTTTTGGATCAATAAGCCACCCCAGGGGAGACAGATATTCCAGAATCTCCAAGACTGACTGCCTTGGGTCATGACATCAACAAACAGGCTATACCACCCTTTGAGCAGTCTCTCTGAACCCATAGAAGGTCTGCTAGCCAGAAGCACTGTGTCAGCAGAATATCATTCTCTGGCTCCTTGGCTGCAGCTCTTACTCCTTGAGAGTTCAGAAAACTACTAGAGCTGAAGAGTTGAAAACCTCTGTTATCTTAAGTATCTTATTTTCCCTTAGTCTATCGTTATTGGGAGGCATCCTGGTTATTTTATAGTCTTTACTTGTAGGGCATGAAAGTGTGGCTGCATTACTCAGGTTTAGACAGTCCTAAATATTGTCTCAAAAAGTATTTATTAAAAAATGTTCTGTCTTCTATATTTAAAAGTCCTGAGAGACTTGAAATTGTTGTCTGTAATTTCTGCTTAATAGAAGTTGTAAAATTCTGCTTATCAAGAGTGTTTGTTTTTTAAAGTCTGTATTATCTCTGTTGGGGAAGTGCAAGGGGAGAAGGGAGGGAAGAGTTAGCCATCATGTTAGCCATCATATAAAAATAGAATTCTAGGAAAGAGACCTTATAATTGACTCTGTGGTTATGGTTTAAACACTAGATGATTAGGTTTCAGTATTAAGCTCTTAAATAATTGTGAAAAATAGATATGATTAACTTTGATAAAATGTTTTAGTTGTGATTTATATCAAATGGGCTTCCACCTTCTTAGAATCCTCTTCAGAAGGTATAAGGATTGATTATTTTTAATATTAATTTCATAATTAGCTAATTGGATTGTTTAATTCTAATCGTGTATTGAGTTTAACTTGTTGATTTGATAGTTGTATTGCTTTATGTTAGTATTATTAATAATAACTTAGCTTGGATATGTTTTCTTGATTTTTATTTTTGTTTAAGTGTCTGAGTAAAATTTATGAAAATTATACTGTCACACTCCTTTCATTAAAATATCTGATTCCAGAACTTTTGGGGACATGGTAGGATATCAGCCAGCCTACCTAAAAGCCTGATCAAATCCCTCTAATTAGCTTTTAGTTCTCACAAATGTAATAATGAGAGCTGGTAAAAAAAATGGACTGAACAGTTTTCTATTGGAAAATGCAATTTTGCTGAAATCAAAATATTTTGCAGGAATATATCAATTTCAACAAAATTTTCACAGGAAGAAAGCTGAAGTGAATCTTTTTGACTCTCATTTTGTTTGAAATTCCTTTTTTCATTGTATTTCACTTTGAATATATATTCCAATTTGAAATGAACATTAATTTTGAAATGTCAGAGCTTCCCATGACATGGAAGTTCCATTTTCTGACCCACTCTACTAATAACAAGAATCATGGGGTATTTTTGTTTCATTTCATTTTGTTCAAGGGACACTCCACAACTGTGACAATTAATAACAAAGGCAGTTCCTGCTCCAGAGAGCTCATAATCTAAGATTTAGGGGGGAAATGCAACAGGTAAATAAAAAAATGGAATTTTGAAAGGGGTACGGGAGGACACAGTCAGAGCAAAACCAGATGTGTGTCTGTATATATATTAGTCATGCCACTGGTCTCAGGAGTCACAAATGTTGGCTGGTCTAGCTTGTGCCAGATGGTACTAGTTTCCAGGCACCAGAGGCAAGTAAGTTTTAAGGAAGAGGTTTCTAGGAGAATAACAAAACAAAGCCATTTCTCCCCCTCCCCCCAAATGTGTGTAATTTATAACCCAGCAATATATGAAAGTAAATTTAGATTATTTCTTCCAGTGTACATTAATCACAGAGGAATTTAACATGCCATTCTGTTCTCTACTCACCAAGCTTTGTCAGGTCCTCTGAAGTTCCTCAGTCTTTTCTAATCTTGATTAATCTAAACAAGTTCCTGATCCAACAACTGACTGCATGCGGGCATCTTCCTAAATGCACACAGAACCCCACCGAAGTCAAAACCTGTCATATTTCATTAAATCTTAGATTAAAGCCAATGGGTCTTCATGTAGTTAGAGGGGTATGTTAGATCACATAGACCCTCACATAAAACCTCTTGGCAACCCCCTGCTAACCTTTTGCCAAATTGAAAAAATACAATTTATTCCTACTCTTTGCTTTCTATCTTTAAAAATATTCTGATCTATGCCTATATTTACCATTCATCCAAGGAGTACTTAGTTCCTGTAATAGACTCTGGTGAAGGACTTTGTCAATGGCTTTTTGTAAATCCAAATAAATGTCACTGGTTGTTTAGCCACAGATTAGTTGACACATACAAAATAGGAGAGAGAGGCATGGGAAATGGTTTGTTCTTCATCCAGGTTCTTTAATTCTCATTCCAATTACTCCTTCACCCAATTTTCCTGTTACTGAATTAAGATTCACTGGTCTGTAATTCTTTGAATAACCCCAACACCCTACATTCCTCTAGTGCAATAGCTCATTTCAATGAGAGACTGCATAGATTACTTTGCATTCTTCAGAACTCATGGATGTGGATTATCTATTCCTGTTGATTTTTTCTCTTTATTTTTTCACTTTGCTTTAGCACCACCCTCATTTAACACTTACCACTCTGAGATTAATACCTGGAATGAGTAGGTATATCTCCAATATCATCTGTGGTGATACCTGACAAAAAGAACTAAAATTTTTGAATGGTTTTACTGAGTCACACCATCTAGCCCAGTACCGTATCTTCTGACAGTGACTGGTGCCAGATGCTTCAGAGGGAATGAACAGAACAGGGAAATTTATTAAGTGATCCACCCCCTGTCATTCAGTCCCAGCTTTTAGCAGTCAGAGGTTTAGGAGCACCTGGGGCATGGGATTGCATCCCTGATCATCTTGGCTAATAGCCATCGATGGACCTATCCTCCATTAACTTATCTAATTCTTTTTTTTTTTTAATCCTTCACCATATCCCCAGGCAATGAGTTCCACAGCTGACTGTGTGTTGTGTGAGAAAGTACCCTCTTACGTTTATTTTAAACCTGCTGCCTATTAATTTTATTGGGTGACTTTTGGTCTGTGTGGTATGTGCTTGCTTATACAATTTCTCCACACCATTAATAATTTTACAGACCTCTATCATATCTCCTCTCAGTCATCTCTTTTCCAAGATGAAAAGTCACAGTCTTGTTAATCTCTCCTCATATGGAAGTGGTTCCATACCCCTAATCATCTTTGTTGCCCTTCTCTGTACCTTTTCCACTTCCAATATATTGTTCTGAGATGGGGAGACCAGATCTGCAGTATTCAAGATGTGTGTAATGAGGCGTCCGTCCCACACAGTGTTGAAAGGGGGTAAGGTGGCCAGGCAGGCCAATTAACTCCACTGGGTGCACCTGGAGGTCCCAGGAAGCATGCCACTAATTAAAGTAGGCTCAGCTGGGCAGGAACAGGCAGGGCCAGTATAAAGCCCAGGAGGGGTGAATTGCTGGAAGAGGCTGAAGGAAGGCAGGAAAGTAGGTTCCAGTTACTTCCTAAGTGAAGGGAGTTGGAAGGCTGGCAAGCCCAGAGGAGTGGGGGAGAGCCATATGAGGGGGAGAAATCTAGGGAAACAGCAGTAATGGGTCATATCATGCAGAGACCTTGGCTGCTTGTTTATAGGGTCTCTGGGTTGGAATCCAGTGTAGATGGAGGGTGTGCATTCCCCTACCAGCCGGTGGGAAATGGAGAGGGCATTGGAGATGCCAGACGGACAGAGGGCCTTGAAGGATTTTGAATTCCCTGGGAGGGGAGTACTTTACTGACCTGGCCAGAGGGCCAAGCCACAAATAGAAGACTGCAGGGCCACAGAGTAAGACAGGATGGGGGAAGACACCACTGGAGGGAGAGCACCCAAGCCTGGCAGAATGAATTCCCACTATGGCCAGCAGGATTTAACTATCTTGAGTAATGTTTTATTGTCTGCAAATTTTGCCACCTCAGTGTTTACCCACTTTCCAGATCATTTATGAATATGTTGAACAGCACTGGTCCCACCTGTGGGACCCAGCCTGGGGAACACCACTATTTACCTTTCTCTTTTGTGAAAACTGACCATTTATTCCTACCCTTTGTTTCTTATATTTTACCCAGTTACTGATCCATGAGAAGACCTTCCCTCTTCTCCCAGGACTGCTTACTCGACTGCCAAACCCTGTAGGCATCTCAAGTACCTTTGTGGATTTGGGCCTTACTGTCCTCAATTGCTCCCTTTGCTGCCTGATAGTCCCGTGGACCCATCAATTCTCTCACAGGTTTCCAATGTGTGATATAGTTAAATAATTTACTGTTATTTGCATTATCTCTGTCCTACAGCTAGGGAAGCTCAGGTAAAGAGAGTGTAAGAACCTAGAACAGGGACAGTTATTCAGTGTCAGACTCAGAACTGATATCCAAAAATGCTCAGTCCCCATCCCTTCTCTAACCATTAGACATAAACACTGGCAGAAGAGCACCATTTACTTGCTTATTAGTAGCAGCTTCAAATTTTGCCAAAGCAAATAATTATGTATTAAATTTTCAGAAGATAATACAGGCAAAAGCAAATATGCATATATTGAAAGTATATCAAATGTAGGCTATCCTACATACCTAAAGGCACTTCCTCTTACAAGACTGCAGTAGCTCTGGGCAGCTGGCGTACACTAATTGGGAAATAACTCCTAATTTTAAGGTAAATTTGTTGCTTTAGTGTGTAGCCCCTGATGGGACTATTCTGCCAAAGCAGGTCTCTAGTCATAAAAGATAAATGAATCATAGACACAAGCTAATTTGTCAAATTTGCAGCTAACATTATTTCATTTACAGCTATGAGTCTTGAAGATTTATGCTAGAAAAAGGGCCAAACAATTTATTGTATATCTTTCTGATTCTAGACCTCTGGCAGGGTGCATTTACCAGGGACTTTATTTTAGCCTGTTTAGATATTTTGTGTTGTAAAATGTATTCACATCCAGGTACAGTAATTCTTTTAGTGAAGTGTTCACTGTGATGTGATGGCTGATATACCATGTACATCAGGGATTAAAGCAGATCAAAAGTGGAAGGGAACTATAGCCAATTATGGGGGCCACTGTGATGGGTCTGACCATCAGGTGCTGATATAGTGTTGTATCATAGTACAGCATGAGGAAAAGCAAGGACAAAAGAAGAGAGATCTCTCAAAGGAAATATTCTCTCCAAACAATCTGACAGACAGCCAAAGAGAGCTATGCATATGGATATGCAATACATGGTGCTGTGTTCCCTACGCCCATTCTTACATGTCTTCAGTAGGTCTCGATGAAGATGGAGAATCTGTAGTGATATAAAAACAAATACAATAATTAAAATATATTTTTCCAGTGATTTCACCCTGGGGAAGTTTGATAAAACCAATACAATTGCCTGCATTGTAAAAGATGTCAAGGCTATTCAGAAGTTACATATGCATATACATGCGTGCGCGCGCGCACACACACACACACACACATATTACAATTAAATAGGTAAGTGTGTGTATGTATGAATGTCTTAAACAGATAGTTAAGGGTTAATGCCTCTTTTACCTGTAAAGGGTTAAGAAGTTCACCTAGCCTAGTTGACACCTGACCAGAGGAACCAATGGGAGGACAAGATGGTTCAAAGGGAAGGAGGGAAGTTCCCTTTGTCTGTCAGTTTTCACTTTGGACCGGAGTGGGAAAGCTCCAGAATTCAGCCTCTTATTAAGTAGTGAGTATTAGTGAAGGAAATAAATAGGTTTATGTTTATTTCTTTGTAACAATGTAATTGTCTTGTGCAATGAGAGGAATAATCAAATTGGGTATTTGGGTATTTTTTGTTTACTAAGTTTTTGCCCAGGGGAACATCCTCTGTGTTTGGAATCTGTTGTCTGTGAGAGTAGCTGGTATGCTAATCTCTCCCAGAGGGTTTTCTTTTACCTTTCTTTTCTTTAATTAAAAGCTTTTTTATATATATACCTGATTGATTTTTCCTTGTTTTTTAGATCCAAGGGGATTGGATCTGGATCCACCAGGAGTTGGTGGGAGAAAAGAGGGAGGATGGTTAATTTCTCCTTGTTTTAAGATCCAAGGGGTTTGGATCTGTGTTCACCAGGGAATTGGTGAAGAGTCTCTCAAGGCTACCCAGGGAAGGGAATTAGTGCTTGGGAGTGGTGGCAGCCAGACCAGATCTAAGCTGTTAATTGAGCTTAGAGTTTCTCATGCAGGTCCCCCACATCTGTACCCTAAAGTTCAGAGTGGGGAAGGAACCCTGACAATGAACATTAACTCCAAACTTTGGTCTTGGCAAGCAAATGTGGAAGAGCTGCTGGAAGATGATTTGGTTTTGGAAATGGAAACACAGTTGTAATTTTTAAGTCTACAAATGTAGGACAAAAGCCTGTGAGCTGCAAAATGCCCTCAATTCCCACTTAATATACAGAGGGATGCAGGGACTGAGATTGCATCTTTTGGATACTTTGCATGGGCATAAGAAGTGGAAGACCTCATCTGACTCATTATGGGTATTAGAGAGACAAGGTGGGTGAGGGAATATCTTTTATGGGACCAACTTCTGTTGGTGAGAGAGATACGCTTTCAAGCACACAGAGCTCTCATGAACAGAAGTTGGTCCCATAAAAGATATTACCTCACCCACCTTGTTTCTCTTATATCCTGGGACTGATACAGCAACAACTACACTGCATTCATCCTGGGTATCTGTTTCTAAAGTGCTTTGGAATGAAAAGTGCTACAAAAATACAAATTATTAATTTCTGGGGAGGGGGCAAACAACTTCACGTGATCTGAACCATCAGCAAATCAAAGAACACTGAAACGGTATAGAATTTTGAAACTTCAGGGACTATACAATGTCACAGTGCTCATATTTACCAAGCTGGAGATACACAACACCTTTGGGAAAACCTCACAAGTAGCTATCTTCTATGAAAATAGAATGAAGAGTAAATTGCATCTTTCCTTGTAACATCAGCCTGTAATGGGGTGAATAGCATTAAAAAAGGGAGCAATCATCTTCCACAGCGGTAGCCTATGGGCAGGCTAACAACAGCAGGAATAAAAGGCTGCCTCCAAGCCAGAACCAGGTGGTTGTCAGAGAGATAGTCACAGTGATGGGGTTCCATAGGGTTAGACTGGCAGACACTGCCCAGAGAAACCAGTTCGTTCCCAGAAGGAATCAGAGAAGATTATGAGGGAGGAAAAGTAACTCTGCAAGGCCCCAAGGTCGGAAGCAGCCCAGGGAAGTAGTAGAAGATTTACACAAACAAGTCTCTGACTGCCCAAACTAGGGTTCCTGGGCTGGGATCTAGAGGAGGATGGGACTGCATGGATGGGGTAGAGACTGCTGAGAACACTGACTGAGGTGGTAATGATAACAGGACTATTGAATTTCTCCTTTGTGTTCCTGCTTTAACTTACTTTATTTCTTCCTTGTTGAAGAAATAAGGGGAGACAACTGTAAAGGGGACAACACTAGAAAATAGGCTAGGAAAGACCCAGAGGTGAAAGCCCAAACCCCTGATGCCAGACTCCTTTCATCCCAAAAGGGGAGAGACACAAGTAACCCAGTCAGAGGACTGGAGTTACATAAAAGATTGATGGATATAAGGTTCATCCCTGTACCAACTAAGGGAAACTGAGGCAGAGATGACAACATTTCTGTGGCAGATAACCAGGGGGTGTTACAGGGCTAAGATTCCTCAGTTATACAGACTTAGACCTTGATCATGCAATCAGTTATGCATGTGCTGCTCTTTGAGCACAGGAATTGTCCCACTGAGTTCAATTGGACTATTCATATGCATGAAGTTAAGCATGCCTGTATTCAGGTTCGGAGCCTTACTGTATAAATAAGATAAATTTCATTACTCATGTGGAAAGCACTATCTAAACCTTCTGCATTGTATTTTCACTGGATAAAAGCTCTAAACAAGACTTTTTTAAAAAACATATTCTCCATAGTCACTGTCTAGAGAAAGAAAGATAAATGGGATTTCAGACTTTAAAAAAAAAAACAAAAACTGTTTTCATCTTCCAGGGGTATACAAGAACTGGTAGTCTCATTACTCCATTCCCTTCAGCTACAGCTAGCAAAATGGTTTTTTGGGGCCTCTCATCCCACTCTCAAGAAGTCAGGGAATCCGTAGCCTTGGGCTTTATGGGTACCAGAGGCCAACCATGAAGGGAGGTCTCCTGATTATAAAGGAATATCATGGTAACAAGCTATCAGCCTAGTGCTTAGTTTCTGTTTTAAAGGTTACCTTTTGCTTTCTGTAAAGGTAAGAGAATAATTCACAGGAAGTCAATTATTTGACACAATCTGCTTATATTTCTGTTTGACAATTGGCCATAAACTGCTTAAGGTTTTTCCTTTCAAATGTATCTGGTATTTTCAATTATTTACTCAATAATAACAATACCTAGCTCTTGTATAGCACTTTCCATCAGCAGATTCCAAAGCACTTTACAATGGAGGTCAATATCATTATCTCCATTGTACAGATGGGAAAATCTGAAGCATAGGAGGGGAAATGACTTGCCCCAGCTCAGCCAACAGGCAAATGGTAGAAGATCAGACATAGAGCCAGGGTCTTCCAAGTCCAAGCCTAGGGTCTACTCAACAGACCGCACTGCATCCAAGCAAATAGTCACATAAGATCAGTTCATTTCAAATACACAGTATTAGATTTTTGACTGAGCTCTGCTGTTTCGCTTTGGTAGGACATATTAGATCAGATGGTATTAATCTTGTTTCCTAACTGGATGAGTGTAACTCATAGAAGCAGGTTTCCAGTGCAAATATTTTCATTTACTATTTCAAAGTATGCTTTCTATAATATTGACTTAAAACTCACTACAGACATTCTTGCCCACAAACTTATTTTCTAGAGGGCATGGGGACAGGGCATGAATAAATTAACTGAAAATATGTGATGGAATTTGTGCAGATTTTTTTTCCTCTGTACTTGTTGAAAGATCTGGTAGAAGCTTAAAAAGTAACATAGAAGATGAGATTAGCATTTGAGTTCAAAATGTCACAAAAACTGGTGGACCCTGTGGCAGCAACCAAAGGTCGTCTCTTCATGTAAAAACATCACCTGTTTCTTCTCCTTCTGTCCTATAGT
Source organism: Terrapene triunguis (assembly GCF_002925995.2). NCBI lineage: Eukaryota > Metazoa > Chordata > Testudines > Emydidae > Terrapene > Terrapene triunguis. The sequence continues at coordinate 15,500,775 of NW_020664369.1, read as the reverse complement.
CAATCACTTTCCTTTATGTAACAAGTAAAATTCAAGTGAATGCACAGGGCAGTGCAGATAGTTGGCCTCTCCTTGGGTATTATGGCTTTCCCTCTTAAGCTGTTTTTCCTTTGTAGAATTCAACAACATGTTTTTATCAACACTTTTACTAATGAATGTCTTTGCAGTCAATTTATTCTCTTTCACAACACAATGATTGATTTTTGTCTTATTACAGGGTGGTGAGAAAAGAGTTAAAACTTGGCTTATTCATCTTTATAGGTACAATAATAAATGAAAATCTATATATGTATTAATGGGATGAATAAATAAATAAAAAGCAGCATACTCCTGCCTGGAGAAACTAGTTCTGGAAAAAAACAGACCAGCCTCAATTCCTAATACAAAAGGACAGTCAAAAACTAATTTAGGAATATTGTTTTCCTTAAAAAAAAAAGGATGGATCACAGATTCTTTGAGGACTTCCCATGTCTGAAAACATCCCAGCTGTTAGAGGGTACATTAGGGTCTACCAGGCATTCTATCTGACCATTTCAATTAACAATAACTCCTCCTGGCCCTTCACTGCACACAAGTTATGGATTTTCACACTATTGTTGGTGATAAACTGGCATAGAAACATATCAATATCTCAGCTACAAAGATCTTCCATTACTGCACTTAGTTTCACAAAAAAATACATTTTTCGGTATGGAAATGACTACCTGTCACCATTTATCATGATCACTTTAATAGTGTCTCCTGTTGACCTGATCATCTGGACTGCCTACTGCAAACCCTTTGCTATTTTGCAGCCCATTAATTTTACAAATTTTAATTGTGTATATTTTTGACAGCTTTAATTTTCCTGATATCCTAGTGTGATCTTATCAAGAGATGTCTTCACATTAATCCTGTAATTGGTGCAGAAGCCATGACTGCAGAGGGGATAAAAACACATACCGAAAATTAAGAAGTTTATCATCTGATTAACAGTGCAAGGTTGGGGTTAAATGGGGATGTTAGGAACGGATGGTGAGTAATTTGGGCCAGGCCAGGTGGCCTTGTGATTCAGAGTCACCTCCCTGAGCTATAGTGCCTCCCTTTCTTCTCCTTTCCTCTGTGTGTTTGAGTGGCTGGCTGTAGTAATTTACAACTGACCTATATCAGCAGTAAACTTACTACTCCTCGCCCTCCTGTGATAGTTCAGCTGTGATAGCTAGACAATAGGGATTTGGAGCCAAGGTACATCCACTCCCCACTCGTGTGCTCCAGGCAGGAAGTAAGTGACTGTGTACCCTTACTAATTCCTGCATATCTGCACTCTTAAGTCTTTGTACAGGTGTATAGTCCAACTCACAATCCATCTCTGAGTGATCAGTGTGCCCTTTATTTCTCTATTAAAAAAAAAGCAGTGTGCTGACTTCTTTATACAACCCATCTCGAACTGAAAGGATAGAAGAGACAATAAACTCACTGCAGAAAATGAAGTGGATATTGTTAAAGCCAGCTTCAATGTATGTGCCTGTGGCATTAGTCCTCACAAGCCAGTCTGGCTGGCATCCAACTGCTTCCACGTTATCTTGTACAGGTGACATGCCTGGTTCTTTCACAACACAAAAGTAAATCAAAGCCAGACTAGTGCTTACCAAAGAGTTTTGGTTTTGCATTGTCATGTTCTTTTAACTTCTTTGTCATGGGAAAGCTGTGTCCCAATCTTTCCTGAGAGCCTATAAACCCACAGCTCCTTTTCTGTTATCACAGCTGTTTTTCTAACACTGCAATTTAATGTCCATAGTTACTGCAGTTTCAAAGTCACCAGCTGATAAGCTGGTGCTTGAGATATATATTTGAACAGCAAGGGGAAAGACGCTCTTAGGTTAAAGGAAACAGAAAAACGTTAATAATAGCAGAAATTAAAAAAAAAACAAGTGCTTGGCCCAAAATAACAGAAGCTTCCTGTTGCTGAGGGACAGGTTGTATCATTCCCAAGGCCTCTGATTTATTTTATTACCCAAACAAATGCACTGAAAACTTGTATTTGGTTGCTGGAGTAATGGCTGTGTAGCAGTCAGGAAAAAGAAAACATCTAAAATTTGCAGTTACTTCCTGGTATCCAAGTTAAAGTATCTGAAAACTGGCTTTAAAAATACCAGCAGAAAGATTCCCCCTTTATTGATCAAAGCCAGAAGAGCCTTAATAATAACTGAATATATCCAGCAACAAATAAATTCAAAATGCAATACACATGCATTCACTAAAGAGGCAGCAGGCAGTTGCCTTGCATAGGATGATGGAAGAAATACTGTGACACTATTAGCACCTACTGATGAGTTCTGATGAGGTTGTATACAAGAGCTGCAAATCTCTGTCTTGCTCACTGAGGGACTGAACTTCCCTTTTTGCATTCATTCTTTGCCCTCTTTTGTACTCATCCGCTGCTATCGCAAAGCAAAAGAATCCAATAATAACAACATGGCAACAACTCCATATTGGAGAGTACTGCTTTCACATAAATCAGAGTCCAATTATGTTTATATTACTATACTTTCTTCGGGTGTATAGAACTACTTAAAATAGATGCATGAGCAGTGAGTTTTCCAGTATTAATATGGCATCAAGAATATTGCTCTAGTAACAAATTCTCACTGGTGCAGGAAGAAGGAGGAAAGCTAAGTGACTACATGCCCATCAATCATTTGATTAACTGTGTATTACAGAAGAATTCCACTTTGGAGGATCCTTCAATTCACTCTCTGCCAGAGAGAGTTGCTGCAGATGCCAGGTCAATAAAAGTTTAGGAGAACATTTATTACCTACTGTATTTTTACCAATATAATAATTCCCAGACAAAATACTTCAGTGAGAGTTTGTTAGAGTTGAGAATATAGTTAACATTAAAAAAGGTTATTGGAATGTTATAGTATAAAAACAAAAAAAAAAGGTTAAACTAAGGAATTTCAAGTTAAGCTTCCCACATCAACCCTCACTTTCTTCCCTACCCTCACCACCTTTCAACTACTGTCTGGAAACTACTGCTTAAACACCAGGTCTCCCCTTCAAAAACAGAAGACAGCTAACCTTTCTGCCCATCAAAACTCCATGTGCTAAGCATTTGCCTATGAAAGCCTAACATACAGGGAAGTGAGTCTGAGCACTTGAGCAGGACAACCTGGGCTAGATCTACAGAGTTTTAGGTGCCTAACTGCCCCTTACATGCCTAAGCTCAAAATTTAGATCCTCAAAACCCTGCTCAGCTGCCACACCACTCTGTAGGCACCCTAATTTCTGTTGGTGGGAATGCTCAAAGATGTCTAAATCCTACTGCTCAAGGCTGCTTGGCACTGAAGCCCAGGTGGGATCCTTAAAGTAGGCATTCCACTGTGTATTTTGCCTGATCTGCATTCTCAGGGTATCTACACTGCAATTTTTAACCCCACAGCCTCAGTCCCATAAACTCAAGTTAGCTAGGGTTACCAGATGTTCTGATTTTATAGGGACCATCCCGGTATTTGGGGCTTTGTCTTATATAGGTGCCAATTACTTTCTACCCCGGCCCAATTTTTCACACTTGCTGTCTGGTCACCTGACATGGACTAGCTACAGCCATGCCATGGGTCTTTTATCACAGTGTAGACATAGCTTCAGAGCATACCTAACATACACAAAAGGAAGTGAGAAAGAAGTAGTGCCCTTATACCCATCACTGATTCCCAGACAACTTTCAAAATGCAATTCACCAGGTCAAATTCTCTGCTGGGCCCAAGTAAATTTTGGGATAAATGGGGGAACTCCAGAGTACTAGTAATGGCTCCAGCCTCAAGGCACTGAAAGCTCTTGCCAAACAGCTGCAAGAAGCACCACTGACATAAGGTCCTTAAAGGATCCTATGCCAGTGGAGGATTAGTGTAGTGGACCTCTGGACTGACCTACCTTCTCACTGCCCCTATGCTGGAAGGGTGAGGATGTTTGAGGTGCAGCACAGCTGGGGATAGAGCCTCTATGCTTTTGGAGATCTGCTACTGTAAATATGGACAACATGTGGCTTTTTCTAGCTAGGCATTTCAAGCTTAGTTATCACCATAGTATCGGAGCACCTACTCTCTGGTTCTGTGGATGATAAAAAATTGAGATTAAAATAACCAAGACAGGGGAGATTTTAGAAGCTCACTTACTATACAATGGAGATATGTGCTCTGAGGAGAGGAAAGAGAGGAGGGGGAAAATCTGGCCCTAAACTTGTAAAAGAAAATCTATCCTGATTTCTTTTAATTTAAATAGACATGTTTTATTTTAAATCAAGATATATTGCTTGGACAGTATATCTGCACAGAGCTTAGAATGATACAACAGATTGCCATCAAAGAAATGCATTTTATTTTTAACATATTTTCTTACTACCATCTAAACCAGTTTTTAAGTTGCATAGGACAGAAGCTGTTTTTAAATAAAGTATTTTATATTTTAATTAAAATGAAATTTTAATGGCAGTTGTCATTACATCAAAAGCAGGAAGACAGCTGTTAATGCCAATTTATATGTTGTTGCTGTTCTTTGACAGATGAAGTTAATGTTTTCATTTTAAGAAATAACTGGGACTCAGCTTAAAACCTCTAACAACAAAACTCACAAATGAAATTATTTTTTCAGGTTATTCTAGAAACCTTGTTGAAAGTTTAATGATAAATGTGACACATTAAATTACATTATGTGGCATAGTATGGTAGCAGCTACATAAAACGCTCACTCTCTCTCTCATTACCTGTCCAGATTAAATAAGAATGGTTTAAAATAGTTATTACTTTTTAAATTTAAATGCAGTAATTTCTGATTTTTTTTTTTATTTTTTGCTGGAACTGTGTCTAAAGACAAAGCTTTTAAATGAAATTTTGATAAAAAATAATAATTAATGTGAATTTTTTTTTTAATTTCCTGGTGGCCTAATTAAGCATTTTATTATGTTTCTTCTCTGGCTGATTAAATTTATATCTTAACCTTTGTGTCACACATTAAGAGATAACATTGCAAAGAAAGGGATATTGCCTTTTTATTTTGTTTTAAACTAACTGCAATGTGAATTTGATCATTATTCTTATTTTTGGACACCTCTGTCTCTGACCTGTTGAATTGAAGACTTACTTGCAAAATCTTACTTGCATCCAATTTATTTTGGTTTCTGGTCTCTTTCTCTTCTCTGGTCCCCGTGTAAGTGATATGAAGTCTTAGACCTAAACCTCCCAGGCAAATATGTCATTTCTATTTGTTGTTCTCTCTTATTTATGAAAAGGATACTACATCTATAAATAAGTGTTAAAGATAGTCTAATATTTCTCTCTTTCTAAAAAAAACTTCTCACTTCGCCTTTATATTTGTAACCGCTTAGTTGGAACCCAGTATTTCCCAATTTGTAATGGCTTTTGACCTTAAAACTTCTGAACATTCCATAACTTCATTGTGATGAGGAGGGAACAAAAAACCAAGAATCAAAACGGATGAAATGCTGAGGAGTGATAACAGAACAGGGATGGTGAGAGAGTAAAGAACAGTGTGGGGGGGGGGCAGAACAAAGAGAAAGAGGGCACTGCTATGGCCTGCAAAGGAAGAAATAGATCATTATTTTAAAAAGGGAAATAAAAGAGGAAAGACCCAGATAGTAGAGAAAATGAGAAAAGGAAATACAGGGAAAAGGGGGTAGGGGCAGGAAGCAAGAGGTAATATAATAAGGGGCAATTTTTCCCTTCAATTATTGCCATGTAATTCAGTGATGTCAACTGACTAGTAATGAAATGTATAAATTAACCAATTTTGTCACAATCCAAAGCCTATGGGGTCTTTCCATGGACCCCTGCCAGATGTGTGGTTTTTACTCCTGTGAGTAGTCTCACTAAAGCCAGAAGAATTACTTGCATAAATAAAGATTTGTAGAAGTTTAAAGGTTTTCAGGATTAGGGTCTTAAAAGCTATGAGTCAGCACTCAGTTACAGCTATGCATTGTACACACAATCAAACACCATGAGGTTCTCCCTCACTATTCAATACATTTTTTCCAAATTGGTCCTTGTCTTCCACAGTCAAAACAACACTGTCCACATGGTAAAATTAGTAAAATAACTCACATGAAGGGTTATTCTGAACTAGACTGGTGAAAAACATTTACAGTTAAATTTGAAATTCCCAAATTGAAAACATGCCCTATTTTTGCAAATATTTAGCACTTAAATAGATTTAATTTTGAACAGAAATTAGGGATGTAAATAAAGTTTTAAAAAAGTAAAGGTTTAAATTATTAAAATTTTACTGGTTAAATATTTAACCATTAGGCCTGGCTGCCAGCCCCACCCGGGGTCCCAGTTGCCGGCCCCGCCCCTGGGGTCCCAGTTGCTGCCACATGCCCAGGGCTCTACTGCCATCCCACATGCCCGGGGCTCTTCTGCCGCTCCGTGCAGAGCCCCGGGGGTGGAGGCAGCAGCTGGGACCTGGGCACAGGAGCGGGGGTCCAGCAGCCGGGATCCCAGGGGTTGGGGGGAGGCTGGGAGCAGAGTCCCGCAGTGCAATTTAAACATTAAACAGAATACCTTACCGATAAGACTGATGGCTATTGGTTAATCAGTTAACCGGTTAACATTTTATATCCCTAACAGAAATACCAATATTTTCAAGAGAAATAGTTTTCACAGTGATTTTTTTTTCTCTAAAGTTTAACAAAAATGAAAGATTTCAGGCTCACCAAAGTAAGCAAAACAAAATTGTGGAAAATGTCATGATTTTTTTTTTCAAAACAAGACTCTGGTTTCACATATCTCAGCTCAGAAAGGGCAAAATTAATTTAATCTATATAAAGCTTGTGTCCTTGGGCCTTTTAAAGATGAAATATGCTGAAGTTGGATGATGAAATTCATCCTCCAACCCGCTGGCCCTCTGCTTCATGACATAACAGGCTCCTGAATTTGAAATATGCAATGTGTGGGCTGATATTTGTTCCTCCACATTGCTCCACTAACTTCCTTGGGGCTGTGTACCCATATATTGTAAATTAGCAAAATCAAGGTCTACATTTTTGTGAACTGGTATGAGCTTTAAAGGGACTGGAGCTACCTTCTCCAATGCTTTTTTTATTTTCTGAAGGTGATTTTTTCAGACACACAAAACAAAACCCACAAAATTAAAAACAAGACAAATTAGGAAGGAAATCAATTTTTTTTAGAAATAGAAACTGAAAATGAAAGATTGTTTGTATTCCAAATTTTTAATTAATTTCCTCCTTCTTGGACAACACAAATATCTGAATTTGGTTGACTAGACAGCAATTAGCAAAACTAAAAGAAAAAGGACCAAAATCATTCAAGGAAACTACATGACTGAAAAAAGGAGAATCTGGCTGTAGGAAATCATTTTCAAGTATTACATAATGCAATGCAAAAAGGAAATTTACTAAGAGAAAACAAAAAACAATACAAAAATAAAGCAGGGTAAATAAGGTTAAGGCTCTAATTTTCTCACTTCCACTTTAGACACCTTTCCTTTTAGATTTTCTCTGCTTACTCAGATTCTGGAACTGTGTTTTCAGAAACTTAATGCATGCTTTCATTTTTATGCTTGTTTTCTGCACTTCTGGGCCACTGCAGATTACCATGTTTGAGCCTTTCCAAAGCTATTGCAGTATACCTGAGATATGATTGAATACAGTCAAGGAGAAGACTAGAGAAAGACTCACCAAAGGGTTAAAAATGGTGCACTCATCAGCCAGGTTTAGACAGAAAGTTTTGACAGCTCCAAATTCTGAACAAGGAAAGTATTCAGTGCAACCTCAGCTGTCACTACCTGCTCAGCAACTTCTGTGCCACTGTAAACTTTCACTCTCTATTAGATATCTATACTGGCAGATGAAACAAAGTTTCTGATTTAGATTTTTCAATAAAATAATGAAAGTTCAAAGGACAGCACAGCCAGTTTAGTTTCAGATGACAACCTCTACTGTGAGAACTGTGTGCAGAAAATTTTGCACATAATGAAAAAGGCAGAAGAAAAACCCCTTGTCAGTTCAGATTCACTCATTTCACCCTCTCCATCACCTCCCCCCACAAACTTTTCTGCTAAGCACAAGTTACACCGTGCATAAGAAACTGGCTGTTTTGATGAAATGAATGGGATGGCATGTGACCACTCCTTTATCAATGATCCAAATTGAGAGTAGGTAGTAACTAAAAGTTACCATGTACAGGACATTCACTTATAACACAATGAGTTGTAGTTCAGCCTCAGTTCTCCATTTGCAGGTGGCATAATTTCGCACTTTCATTAGTGGTCGGATGAGAGTATGTCCACAAAGCAAAAGCTGTGTATGGGGTAGCCTACTTGAGTTAGCTTGAATCCAGCTAGCACAGGTAACAATAGTAGTAAAGACAGCACAGCATAGGCTTCAGCATAGGTAGTACAAGCCCAGCACACACCATGGGTACTTAACTTGACTTGCTAGCTGCTCTGAGTTGCTCCTTAAACTCAGCTTAATATGTGACTGTCACAAAAGAGGTACAAAAATCATCCATCAGAGTGGAGCATCAAAAGCAAGTCTTAGAATCACACATGCCAAACCCACAAAAAAAATGTGGAAATTGGGATTTATTTATTTTTTTGTTTAATTTGCTTGTTGGCTAGTTTCTGGATTGTAGCTTGTTTGGCTTGTAGCTTGTTGCTTCTTTTTTTTTTTTTTTTTTTTTTTTTTTTTTTTTTTTTTTTTTTTTTTTGTGATTGGCTCCTGGCAAGCAGTGGCATGGGGGAGAGGGTGCACAGAAGGCCCACCACAGTCCCACACTGTAAATTAGTGGGATGTAGTCACGTAGAGTGCCAGGGTTCTTAGGGATTGACTTGTTTTGGCCTTGTTTTGAAATGGGATTAGCTTGATTTTTGGCATATTGTGAAAGTTGGGGTGCTTATTTACCATGTGAAAGTTGGCAACTGTGCTTAGAATACCTGAAGAGTATATCAGTATCTGATCCTGAGGCAAGATACTCCTTCTGCAGAAGCTACTGGTGATTTCTTCTATTAATAATGATGATGGTAGAAGAGTGCTCTGCCATGATAAGGAGTGGTTTTTTTTACAAATAGGTATAACAATATGCAGTATATAGAGACCCAAAATACATAAGAACTGAAAAGGAGATCTTTTATTCCATCACAGGTTCCTATTGAAAGCTAATCAGCCTCTATCTTTGGAAATGGGTGGAAATTGTTGAAATGCAGGTGGAATTAGTCAAGGGCCTCCTTCCCGTGGGTCCATATGATGAAGATGTCATCAATGTAGCGCAAGTAGATGAGGGGCGCTAGGGGACGAGAGCTGAGGAAGCGTTGTTCTAAGTCAGCCATAAAAAAGAATTCCGCCTGGATTTCAACAATTTCCACCCCACCATCAACCTTAGTCTGGACCAGTCCACACAAGCGATCCATTTCCTGGACACTACAGTGCAAATAAGTGATGGTCACATAAACATCACCCTATACCGGAAACCTACTGACCGCTTGTCATAACTATAAAGGGAAGGGTAACAGCCCTCCTGTGTACAATACTATAAAATCCCTCCTGGCCAGAGACTCCAAAATCCTTTTACCTGTAAAGGGTTAAAAAGCTCAGGTAACCTGGCTGACACCTGACCCAAAGGACCAATAAGGGGACAAGATACTTTCAAATCTTGGGGGGGGGGAGGCTTTTGTTTGTGCTCTTTGTTTTGGTGGTTGTTCGCTCTTGGGACTGAGAGGGACCAGACATCAATCCATGCTCTCCAAATCTTTCTGAACAAGTCTCTCATATTTCAAACTTGTAAGTAAACAGCCAGGCAAGGCGTGTTAGTTTTATCTTTGTTTTCTCGACTTGTAAATGTACCTTTTACTAGGGTGTTTACCTCTGTTTGCTGTACTTTGAACCTAAGGCTAGAGGGGGATTCCTCTGGGCTCTTTAAGTTTGATTACGCTGTAAAGTTATTTTCCATCCTGATTTTACAGAAATGATTTTTACCTTTTTCTTTAATTAAAAGCCTTCTTTTTAAGAACCTGATTGATTTTTCCTTGTTTTTAGATCCAAGGGGGATGGATCTTGATCCACCAGGAATTGGTGGGAGAAAGGAGGGGGGATGGTTAATTTCTCCTTGTTTTAAGATCCAAGGGGTTTGGATCTGTATTCACCAGGGACTTCTCTCAAGGCTACCCAGGGAAGGGAATTAGCACATTGGGAGTGGTGGCAGCAGACCAGATCTAAGCTGGTAGTTAAGCTTAGAAGTTTCATGCAGGCCCCCACATCTGTACCCTAAAGTTCAGAGTGGGGAAGGAGCCTTGACACCGCTATACTTACCTACATGCCTCCAGCTTCCATCCAGGACACCTCACACGATCCATTGTCTACACCCAAGCCCTAAGATACAATCAAATTTGCTCCAATCCCTCAGACAGAGACAAACACCTACAAGACCTTTATCAAACATTCTTAAAACTACAATACCCACCTGGGGAAGTGAGAAAACAGATTGTCAGAGCGAGACGGGTACCCAGAACTCACCTACTACAAGACAGGTGCAACAAGGAAAAAAACAGAACACCACTGGCCATCACCTACCGCCCCCACCTAAAACCTCTCCAGCACATCATCCATGATCTACAACCTATCCTGGAAAACAATCCCTCACTCTCACAAACCTTGGGAGGCAGGCCAGTCCTTGTTTACAGACAGCCCCCCAACCTGAAGCAAATACTCACCAGCAACTACACAGCACACCACAGAAACACTAACCCAGGAACCAATCCCTGTAACAAACCTTGTTGCCATCTGGTGCCAGCAATGCCCCTCTGCCATGTACATTGGCCAATCCGGACAGTCTCTACATAAAAGAATAAATGGACACAAATCGGATACTTGACACCAAAAATACCAACATTACACATCTCTCCAGCAAGGATTCCCTAGCTAAGGTAGGCATGTAACAAACCTGTTGAAGCCACTTTTACTTCCACATGATAAGAGTAATGAGTCTGGACTGAGTTAGTGAGGAGAGAAGAGGAGCAAAAATGGTGAAACTAAGCACAAGTAGAGGGTAGGGTCCTGGTACCTGACCATATTACAAAAAATAATAATTTTGCCTATTATACTAGGTTTAGTCATATCAGAATTTAATACAAGGAAGAAAGAAAATAAAGATATGGAAAGCAGCAAGGAACCCAAAATGGCTTCTTTGATACATTTTTGGAAGATATCAATCTTTGGTCCTGGAGTAAGTGGGCATAGCTCCATTGACATTGATGAATTTGACCATTTAGTTTCATAAACTAACACTGGAGATAGAAGGTAGATAATCATAAGATGTGGAGTCCTAATACTGAAGAATTAATTTGATACAGATATTCATCAAAATGGCATGCTTTCCTAAATACATACTGGAGATATTTGTTAGCTTGGAAATGAATCTTGATAAACTTGAGAATCTAATGAAGTTTAAAAATCCCGAAAATAAACAAACAATACCAAAGACCATCGGGCAGTCCAGTTGTTTAAGAACATTGAAGATCTTGTAGTATTCAAAGGAAACAACACTAACCCACACCCCTTTTCAACTGAAATAAAAAGAATCCATTTAAATGAGTGGGAAAAGGATCTGACTTTACTTTTGCATTTATGCCAACACACACACTTGCAATTATTTGTGTGTGTCACTTAAAACTCTGCACACAGCCAATATTCTCAGAGTAGGCTATTTTGTTTAGGAATAATGCCTTCGGCAAGGCCTGTGTGGTCCAGGAAAAAAAAGGTTTAAAATACTGAATACAATTCCCTAATCGTTTTTCTCTATTCCATATCCTGCTGCCTTGCACTGGGAGTTTCAAAGCCCATATGGCTTCAAATTCTCCTCTTGATTATACAAGTCATGCTTAGCCAATCAGGAAACAGAAATAATTCTATGTGGTTTATCTGTACAATGCAACTAACCAATGTAGTTCCAATTTTGAATATCCAGTATTGAAAACTTGCAGTGATCAATACATAGATTAAAAATAACCTTGCTAAAATGTATATTGAATATACCTGCTCATGGATTTTTTTTTAAAGCAAACCAGAGGCTAAATCTATGGAGTATATTTTTCTATGTGAATTATTTGTTGGACTCAAACCACAGTTACCATTTTTTCTGATCAGCATCATGATCATGCATCAGTTTTTTCCTGTTTATAATAGCTAATTACTTATTCCCAAAGTGAACAAGGAGAAAAATAATGACGGAAAATATAGACAATTCTTCAGCATTCCCTATATATATTAATATATATCAGTTTCTTTACTTTTGCCTCTTCTCTGGAGAAGAAATCTAATTTGTTCTATACTGATACCTTAAATTAAATTATATCATAATGCTTGCGTATGTTTCATTTTCCTTGGTTAATAGTTCAACTTATACTTAAACATCCATCACCACAAAACTTCAGTATAAGCTCCCATATCAACAATATATTTTAAGGGCACAGGCAGTTCACAGTCATCTGAATACCTCTCAAGTACTTTTCTTATCATATTTACAGTGAATTCAGGAGCTAGGCTGACGTTTGATCAGAAGATGATGTATGCAGCAGTCTGCACTATGTGTTTAAGGAATACAGCAGTTCTTGGAGGAAACCACTGAAGGTTTTATTTTCTGAGCACTATCGCTTTTCAAATTGAAAACAAAATTCCATCACAGGAGCTTCAGGGCTGTTCTATGTGGTGCCATCGAATTGAACTATAAAGGCTCATTTATTGTACAATCATTTGTAGGAGGCAGCCACCAACAACCCCTATGAGCTTCCACCAACAACCCCTATCCGCTTCCACCACCAATCATGGAACTTCATGAGTGGTCTCCCCTGCCTAAGCACCATCCCATGGAAAAGCAGCTACCATTAATTCCCAGGAGAAGAGATTAGAAAGACCCTTGCTCTCACTGGGACTACGGTCTCTTAGGAGTGGTTGTAGGAGCAGCAACAGGGACCAACCTTCATTGCTTCAGGAGCCCATTAACATCAGCAGTCCATGTTTTAGCGAGAGTTTCTGAACCATAGAACTCAGCAAACATTTTGCTATTATTTTCAGTGAGGACAGGATCAAGGCCTTAATGAGACATTGTAGGAGAAGTTTTGTACTTGGCAGAGGGCATGGGGAGAGAGGTTAGGGGTTATGTGGTGGAGTGTGTCTGGGGTAAAATGGGTAATGAGGTAGGGGCTGAATAAAAGTAGGAAGGGGCAGGGGTGAGGAAGATAGAAAGATAGGAAGGAGGAATTAAATATAGCAAAGGGTTAAACATAGCTGATGTGCAATGGCTCGAACAGGGAAGTGAATAATTTTCCCTGTAGCTTGCATGGTATATACTGATGTAAACCTTCTTCCAGGTGGAGCTGGCAGCAACCAGGGCTGGGTTCAATATCTAGGGGTTGCTCTTCAACAATAACACAGAACCATCTTGCGCCCCAACCCGGTAATCTGGGAAAATTACACACCACCCAGTGAAGAAGGCACCTTGCTTGGTCTGCAATCTGAGCACTTGTTCTGGCTGGCCACCTGGCTGCCCTGCTAGGCATGGTTCCTCTCCAGCGGTCATCCCACCTGCCACGGCTCCTCTCCGCTGGCGGCCTCACCAGGTGCTCCTTGCCTCGCCAGTCACTGATTCTGCTCAGCGCCTTGCCAGCTGTTCGTTTCTGGCCAACTGTCAGTCACCTTCTGCTGCCACCTGCCTCTCTTCTGTGACCTCTGCACATCAGTCTCTCAGTGATTTTCAGCTCTTCACAGAATAGGCAGAAACTCTGCCCCACCACAAGTGCTTTCAGCTCTCCTTTGACCCCTTTAACAACAAAAGTCACCTAATGAAGCCTAGTTAGCTCTATCTTTGAACAGAGGGGAGGGACAGGTTAAACCAGACCATGAACCCTTAGGGAGAGTCCACATTTCCTGGCTGGGACACCTCTCCTCATCCCTCTTACTTTCACAAGGGTCTGGCATTCAAGCCCCTGGCTTAGCAAGTTCCTTTCAGCTGAGGGTGACCCCTCAATTGGGACAAGCTCAGCACAGTTCTGCTCCCCTTTGGTCATACAATGAAGACAACAACACTGATAACAGCATTTCACTACCCCTGCATTCCATACTAAAGTGATTTGTAACCCAACACCAGCCAAAGCTGATCACTTGGAGCTACACAGCTCCTGTCTGCCAGATACCTATGCAGAGTGTGTTCATGTAAACACAGTTTGCTCCTGAAGTCTCTCCCCCTCCCAAACTAGCTTTCAGGGGAGAGTTCATTTAGACCCTGCTTACACTGAGATGATTATTCTGGCGATTTCCCCAATAAGCACCATTAGATTTTTTTGTACAAAATATATCAAATACTATGAAATCTTGATGGTTATTCCCTTTTCCAGATATAGGGAATGAGTCTTTACTCCAGTACCCTAGTTTTACCTGGTGTAAAGGAGTGGAGGATCAGGCCCTTTGTGGTAAGTTATCCAATCAGCATCTGACTAAAAAGGTAGATTAATGAAGGTTTCCAATACACATGTTTATAACACAACTTTAGCCAGTAAATTAGTGTAGGAATTATGCTGTAAATGGTGCTCTCTTTAGCTTACAGTAAAACAGGAAAATAAAAATGAGAAGCAGCGATGCATCAACTCAATATATTCTTACAAACTAGAGGTATGTTAGATTTGCCTTGTTAAATATTTCTTAAGCAATTTTTAATTGACAACATATGTTGAACATCACATAGCAATGTGTGCAAAGCACTTTACATCTGTCATAGCCTCCTGAAGCTAATCCCTCTTTTAATGTGCTTGCTTCCTTTGTATTGCTGCAGGCTTTGTTTCTGTTTACTGTCTTCCAAAAGGAAGAGAGGAAAAAAAACAAGTTAGCTGTCAGCAAGAACAGGCTTATTCTGCACAGATTTTAATTCTATTAATCTTTTGACTGGGTATCTGCTAGGAAATCATCATTGCCAAGGACAATGACTTACTCAGAATGAAAAAGTCAAATTCCACTTCTTTCAAGGTGAAATTGTATACTTTAATTGGGCTTCCTGAAATGAGATTCCCAATCTCATTGGAATTTTATCATTCTTCTTATTTTGTTTTTATTGAAAGAAAATGAAAAGCTGAAAGACTCTAACTGATTGTTCTCTGTTGTGCTGTCCCTTCTGTTGCAGACTGCAAAATTTGGCTCCTATTACGATTTAAGTGATTATATAATTATTAAAATTCTTCTTTTTGTATGGTCCAGTGATTATGGGGTGGATCTTGGAGTCTGCAGACCTATTGTCTATACCCAGATCTGTATTAACCTGCTGTGTGACCTTGGGCAAGTCACTTAACCGTGGATCAGTTTCCTCATCTGAAAAATGTGCATGACGATGTAGATGATCATTACCCTCCTATATGATGCACTTTGAGATGTCTGAATGGAAATTGCTATAAAATGTAATTATAATATAGAATTGTGCCAATTTGAATACTTCTAATTAATATCTGACTTTTTTTTATATAATGACAGCACACCATATAGCACCATGGGCAGTATCGGCTCAGGAAAGTTCTAGAACTGGAACAACATGGTCATGTAGACCAGTACTGAGGTACACATTGGTATAGCTGTGTGGAAGTTAATATATTACAGTCCACACTATGCCCAGATTTAGCCAGAGATATTAGACTCTCACCTGAAATACAAGAAAGAAAGAAGCATAACACCAGCTAATCAGACCAAAAAAAACCCAGTAGTATAACAAAGAACTAAGGGTGAAAGTGTGTTTCATTATGTCTGACACCCCCAAAACAAGATTATACCTTTACCAAACAACCCAAACACAGGCTCACTCATAGGCTCAATTAAAAAATTGGAAATGCCATTCTACAGGAATCTCTCTTTTTTAAAAAAAAAATTCAATGATATACTATGACAGTGCAATTAGAAAGGAAACTGCAGTGCATAATGGAAGATGTAGTCCAGCTTGGAAGCATGGTCCATAGAGGAGAATGGGAGTATTGGGGTCAGGGATTCAAACTCACATAAGGAACCATGGTAGCTCAGGTGGACACAGATTAATGTCAAATTAACATGAAAGGAAAGGTTTCCATTCAGCTCAACAGACTAACATGTTTCAAATCAAGTTGACCTGACACAAAATGAAATATTTTACTCTGATTTTCCTAAAGGATAATCAGAAAATTTCTGCAAAATTGAAATTTTCACATGGAAAATTTCATTTTTGCAGAAACTCTAATTTCTATCGAAGAAACATTTTGACAGAAAATTTCCAATCAGCTCTGTGGCTCATAACTATAGGGAAGTCAGTGCATCCCCTACCACCGTGACCATTGGATTGAGCATGTGGTTGCTCACTTATGAATTCTTCTTCCTCTGCCTGGGTCCCAGAGAGGGTGAACAGAGCACAAATCACAGAAGCACCACTGAAGCTGCCTAAAATGTGTATCATCAACCACACAGTGTGCTAACTGGCAAACAGACCCTGAAAGTGTAGTATAAAGCTTAGCTTAGATAATACAGCAATAAAGATTAACACAAGATATAATGAAATAAGACAGTTTGAGCAGCCATGAGGGGGGAAAGAGCTGAGATGATGATAATTTGTTATCTTTCTGCATCAGAATGAGATGATACAGAGTTTTGACATGGTGCAATGTCATGAGACGATACAGAGTTTTGACATGGTGCAATGTCATCACACATTGATGCAAGGACATGAGGCAAATGTTTTCAACATAATATTGATGGTTTTCTGTGACTCATTAGATATATTAGTAAATATTCACTTTTTATGATTTTTTGGACGTTAAACTCTCATAATTTTATATGCTAACCAAAATCCTTGTTATGTTGTGGCTATAAAATTGGTCCACTGTACCTATGAAGCTAAAAAGTTTTGTCCTTAAATTGAACTTAGTATCTAAGCCTTACTGAGATATTATGTAATTAAATATTCAGCTGTACCTAATTGATCTCTCTGCCTCTAAATCTGTGAGAGCTCAGATATCCAGTAAAAAGGATTCCTCAAAACTAATGAAAAGTCTTTACAGAAGTGTGTTATAAACAAGAAGGGGGAATTAATAATGGATGCTTATAATACAATTATATTCGGTGACTGACAAAGAATATTTGTTATCACTGATTTTTTTTATGATTTATGAAATACCCCATTGAAATGTTTAATTTATTAGCAAATGCTTATTGCAATAGGAGTTTTAATAATAATAACTGGGTTATAAATCCATTTAGCTTATCAATCAGATATAAACGAAGATGCCATAAAAGAAATCCCATAAGTAATTAGG
Organism: Terrapene triunguis; assembly: GCF_002925995.2. NCBI lineage: Eukaryota > Metazoa > Chordata > Testudines > Emydidae > Terrapene > Terrapene triunguis. The sequence continues at coordinate 15,483,453 of NW_020664369.1, read as the reverse complement.
TAAAATGTGATTTCAAAAACAGAGCACAGTGAAATTAATTGTGAGAAAGGAGCTTTCCATCCCTACATAGGAATTTATTTGTCTCTCACCCTATAAAAGGAAAGAAATTTTAGGTGTTAGGAGATTGAACACTGCTATTATTCCACCAGCTACAGAGGAAGAGACAAACCTACCTTTTCTTCACCATTTAGGTGGTAAAGTATGTTTTCTTTTGGTATTCTGTATAATATTGTAATAATTGAGTAATAATCTTTGATTAAATAATTCCATTTGATTCTGTTATTCTGACATCTCACATTGATTATTAAATCAAACACTCAACAGAAAAAGTGATTCTCCTCAACTGTTAAAGGTTGAGAACCCTGATTTAGAAGGTAATTTACCTACTAGAGATGCAATCTTTGCAGGGCACTTCAACATTGCAGAAAAAGTTTCCATCAGACTGAGATAACACGTTTCACAATTAAGCTACCATGACTGAGCTGCCTGTTTGGGTTTTTGTCAAACTTGATTAAAAGGGTTAGCAATTAAAAGAACAAAATCCCAGATAAAACCATGTTAAGATTATTACAGAGGTTTCTACCTCTGTTCACACTGTAATGTATGCAATGTTTTTATAACCATGTTGGTCCCAGGACATTAAAAAGACAAGGTGGGTGAGGTTATATCTTCTATTGGACCTTCTATGTAAACTCGAAAGCTTGTTTCTCACCAACAGAAGTTGGTCCAATAAAAGATATTCCCTCACACATCTTGTCTCACACAATAATGTGTTATTTTGATCTATCTATTCACAGTTTAGCAAATTAGGGACCCAGTCCTGTTTCCATTTAAGTCAATGGGAGTTTTTCCATTTGATTTCAGAAGCAGCAGCCTTGGGCTGTATACAAACAATGTGTTGTTATACTGAGGGAAGGTTGTCTTAGCCACCAGAAAGGTTAGAATCTATGTGAAAACCTCAAAGAGATAGCTCAGTGGTTTGAGCATTGGCCTATCAAACCCAGGGTTGTGAGTTCAATCCTTAAGGGGGCCACTTTGGGATCTGGGGCAAAATCAGTACTTAGTCCTGCTAGTGAAGGCAGGGAGCTGGACTCAATGACCTTTCAAGATCCCTTCCAGTTCTAGGAGATAGGATATCTCCATTAATAAAAAAATGTGTAGTGCCCTTTTTTTGAATATATGAGCCTCACACACTGCAAATAAATCTACTGCCAACAAACCAGAGGTGCATGAGTGAATGTATTTCACTGTTCCATTAACAACACTAATAATACAATAAAAAAGTTGTTTATCACAGTCATGCTAAAAAACGGCCACTGCCATTATATCCATTTTACTGCAACCGATCATGAAATCTTAAAAGCGGTGCAAACTTCACTCCTGTCACCACTATATGAACAACTGAAGTAGATTAGAAGACAAGTTTAGGAATGATGGCTAGGTGTCCATAGACCAGTGGTTCCAGCTTGAGCTTGTACAGTGGCTGCTGGTACATATTTAAGTTTTACATATATTTATAAAGCTCTTTAAAGCTAAATGGGACTAAATGAGGGCTTCACATATGTGGTTAAACATACCCATCATACGTAAAGGGTTAAGCCACTCTGCTATTGGGAAGACATAATTTCTAAAACCTTTTCATTTATTTCCCTTACCCCTCCCTACTGAACTTGTTTGCCCTATGCTTTTTATAAGTAGGCAAAAGAGGCACCAGTGGGTTAATACTTGGCTAAGGTCACTTAGTGAAGCCCAGATGTTCTTATTCCATTTCCCTACACTAACGTAGAGGATTGAAGGAAAACTTCCTCATTATTTTTAAGAGAATTTTTAAAAAAAGGCTGCTAGTGACAGCTTCTTGTCTTCTTTCATATGTCAGTTTTAAGCTCTCTTGTAGGGCTGCGATTTAGTGATCCTTTCTGTCTCACCTGATATGACCACATAACAACACTAACATGAAAAAGAGAAATTGTTAAGAGCATCCATACAATTGCACAGAGAACAAAACGAAAATATGTTCATGGACTGTGCTGTCAGATGTATGAATTAAATTAGCACTTATTGTTTTATAAAACTAGTATGATGTCAGGTTTAGAGAAATCTCAGTAAATTGATGCTCCTAATCATTGCCACTGGAATTCAACAGAGGGATCCTGGCTTTCCATCAAATGAGACATGCTGAAACAACAGGATGGGATTCTGTTAAAGATGGATTATAGTCATGCAAACAGAAAAGTAGCATTACCATGACCTTGTCTTTATCTATCGGCTTAACTTTTTGAGTGAAATCTTACAACAGCATGCAACCTTATTAGGCATTATTGCCACTGTTTTTTTCAGAAACATCAACACAGTGGCAGAAAGCCCTTAACTCACATTGTTTTTCAATAATTTTTAGCTGTCTTGTAAAATGTACTCTCTAGGGCATCGTAGTCAGTTTAAATTATAATAGTTTGACTGCTGACTATTACTGAAACAACTTTTAAAATTGTGTGTTGCTGTAAATTGGCTTTTTAGATTTACAACAAGGTGAAGAAGGGCATTCTAAAAACCCAGTCTGTTATTCTGATGTAATCCAAGACTCACACAGGATTAACGCTCATCCGTTCAATTTGCTGCCTCCAGATTTAAACAAACAAAAACACAAAAACCAGAACAAAACAAAACAAAACAGGATGTTCCCCCCTTCTATTGTGTTAAAAGGAAAATAAAGTTAAAATAAGACAAAGCCTGTTCTGCAAGTAGAAGTTTTAAGACTTGTAGCATTTGATACAAAAATCTCTTGATTACTAGTGACCCTTTTCAAATTGGGAAGAACTAGCAGAACATGAAATCAAGCCTCAATGATAAGTAAGCAAGTCACCATTCAGCTGTAATAAACAGCTAATAAAAACCTATGTGCTGGGCTCTGCCACCCTTACTCACATTGAACAGTACCATTTCTCATCAGGTAGTTCCATTTAAATCTATAGGATCACACTGGGCTGGATTCCACAGTGACACTATGATAAATTTTGCTTTATGGTCTGCAAAAGGGATATAGAGATAGGAAAAGAGGAGAGGGTCAGTGCTGAGACCAGTCTCCTCTTGTTGCAGGCACACCGAACCAGGAACCAGGAACAACAAGTGATGGCATCAGCACAGAACTCGATTCAGCTTTTCCCTGACCACAAGACATCAACTTTACACCCTGTGTAATAAGTTTGCTTCTGAGTTGCTCATAGCTGTGCCATCATTATATGCCAACCATCTCTATATCTCGTTTGCAGATCATAAAGCAGAATTTATCAGAGTATCACTGTGGAATTCAGCCCAATGGGATCCTATTAGTTTAAATGGAACTACTTGCTGAGAAAAGGTACTGCTCAATGTGAGTAAGGGTGGCAGAGCCCGGTCCATAGGTTTTTATTAGCTGTTTATTACAGCTGAATGGTGACTTGCTTACTTATCATTGAGGCTTGATTTCAGTACCCCCACTATAAAAACTGTTCTAGCACCACTGCAGGACAGAGAATTCCACCTCTCATAAAAGCACAGGGCTGGGAGCTGTGCCCCTTTCAGCATATAATGATGAGACAGGTATGAGCAACTCAGAAACAAACTTATTACACATGGCATAAATTTGATGTCTTGTGGTCAGGGCCGGTGCAAGGATGTTTCGTGCCCCAGGCGAAACTTCCACCTTGCGCCCCCCGCAACCCTGTGGCAGTTCCCCCCCCCTCCCCCCCGCCCTGAGGCACAGCCCCCGCTCCCCGCAGCAGCTCCCCTCTCCGGGGAGCCGTACGGCCGCTCCCCACCCGAGCTCACCTCTGCTCCGCCTCCTCCCTGAGCACGCCGCCCCCGCTCTAATTGTCCTCCCAGGCTTGTGGCGCCAAACAGCTGATTGGCGCTGCAAGCCTGGGAGGCAGGAGAAGTGGAGCAGCGACCGCGTGCTCGGGGAGGAACGCTGTAAAAAAAAATTGGGGGCACCGCTTTTTGGCGCCCCCAAATCTTGGTGCCCTAGGCAACCGCCTAGTTCGCCTTAATGGTAGCACCGGCCCTGCTTGTGGTCAGAGAAAAGCTGAATCAAGTTCTGTGCTGATGGCATCACTGGTTGTTCCTGGTTCCTGCCTCTATGTGCCTGCAACAGGAGGAGACTGCTCTCAGCACAGCTCCCCTCCCTCTGCTTTTAGGAGAGGTGGAATTCTCTGTCCTGCGGTGGTGCTGGAACAATTTTTATACTGGGGGTGCTGAAGGCAGAAACCATGTATTTGGGTTGTTATTACTACTTCAAGCCAAGGGGTATGACAGCACCCCCAGCACCCTTAGTTCTAGTACCTCTGCTGCCCTGCCCCCAGTTTGGGTAAGCAGTGCTCTCACAGCACCCCCTTCTTCTGAGCTGGTGAGATAAGAATTCCTCACACCTGTTTCAGTCTATTTTAACCATGGGCTGTTCCCCTTAAAGGGGTGTAGCAAATTATTCTCCCCCCGTAGTGCAACTGAGGAGCTATGGGAGGCGTTCTGCCTCTTGACCCTCCCTCTGGGGCAGTCTATCTCCACCCTGTGTGCCTTTATGGAACAGCTCATAATAATGCAGTCTAGCCCTGTGTGATCTATGTAACCATGGAAGAGTCTCCCAAGATACATTTAAATACATTTATTTTGGTACTTTATGCTGGAAACAATAGCTGTGATTCACAGTCAGTTCTGGCAACCTTACATTAGAAATTCCAGAGGGGTAGGCACAAAACATATTTTACAGAGGTGTAAAGTCCTGTGGTGTCAAAAAGAAAGACTGAAAGTGTGTTGTATTCATAGAATTAATCATTTGCCCCTTCATAAGTTAAAAACTGCAGAGTTAAATAAGAGCTGGTTTTCAGCTTTCCAAAGATGATATTATCAAAATTTTAAAGACTTTTGGAAGAGAAATCTGTTCCTTATTTGGCCCCAATCATTTGTTAAATCATTTGCATCATCAGTAATGTTGGAGACAGATGCATCCACATGAGAGTGGATTTTTTATCACAATTTGCCAGAAGTGTTTGGGATCCAGAAATAAGGTCTTTGAGTGTAATCAACCTGGAGTTGCTGTCATTTTGGAAAGTTCCCCCTTTCATGAATATATCTCAGGACAGTGATGTTTGAGTGCTGATGGACAAGAAGAAAGGGCTGGTAAATCTTTCCAAATTTGAGAGAACACAATCAAAGTAGATGGCGGTAGATGTGTAAACAGAATAAAGTGCAGACCAATAATATATATTTTTGTTGTTTTTTAAAAGGCTAATTTCACAAAGTTAAAAACAATTATGAGCCAAGTCATCTGGGAGGAAGAATTTAATCAGAAAAATGTGAATGATCATTGGGAATTTTTTAAGAACACTTTACTAGATGTCCCAAAATCCCACAACTGAGGAAGAAGGCCTTATTGGTTAAAAAACTGACCTGGAGTACAGGGGAAGTAAAAGCAGCTCTACAAAATAACAAATGGAACAAAGTAGAGAGGGATAGCAATGAATTTTAGAAAATTGATAAGGGAAGCACAGAGACACAAAGAGAAATCTATGGACAGCAGAATTAATAACAGTAAAGAGTTCTTTAACGTATATTAGAATCTTAATAATAGCATTGGTCCATTACCTGATGGAAATGGTAGAGTTAATAATAATGCAGAAAATGCAAAAATGTTCAACAAATATTTTTGTTCTGTGTTTGGGAAAAGAAATTAGATGATGTAGTCATATCATATGATAACACTCTTTCCATTCCACAAACATCTCAGGAGGATTTTAAACAGTAACTACTAAAATTAGACATTTTTAGCTTAGCAGGTCTGGATAACTTGCATCCAAGAATTTTAAAAGAGCTGGCTAAGGTGCTTGCTCGACCATTAATGCTGATTTTCAATAAGTCTTGCACACTGAGGAAGTTCTAAAAGTCTGTAAGAAAATTAATGTGGCAATATTTTAAAAGGGTAAGTGGGATGATCTGGATAATTATTCATCTGCCAGTCTGACATCAATCCCAGGCAAGATAATAGAGTAACTCATAAGGGGCTTGATTAACAAAGAATTAAAGGAGGGTAACATAATTAATGCCAATCAACATGGACCTATGGAAAGTAGCTCCTGTCAAACTAACTTGAAGAGATTATGAGTTTGTTGGATAAAGGTAATAGTGTTGATATAACATATTTAGACTTCTGTAAGGTATTTGATTTGATACCACATGACATTTTGATTATAAAAAACTATAAAGACCTAAAATCAACTTGGCACACATTCAATGGATTAAAAGCTAGCTAACTAAAACGTCTCAAAACATAAATGAAAATGGATACTCATTATCGAGTGGCTGTGCTTAACACATTAATAAAGTGCTAAATAGCGGAAGGCCAGGAACTGATCCCTATAAGAAATGACCTGTAAGAAACCATGAAATCATCACTGATAAAGTTCACAGATAACACAAAAATTGAGGGAGTGGTAAATAATGAAGAGGACAGGTCACTGATACTAAGCAATCCAGATAACTGTAACCTGGGTGCAAGCTAGCAATATGGAGTTTAGTACAGTGGTTCTCAAACTAGAGCCGCCACTTGTTCAGGGAAAGCCCCTGGCAGGCCGGGATGGTTTGTTTACCTGCCGCGTCCTCAGGTCCAGCTGCTCCAGGCCAATGGGGGCTGCAGGAAGCAGCGCGGGCCGAGGGACATGTTGGCCGCCCTTCCTGCAACCCCCATTGGCCTGGATCAGCGAACCGCGGCCAGTGGGAGCCGCGATTGGGCGAACCTGTGGACACGGCAGGTAAACAAACTGTCCCGTCTCACCGGGGCTTTCCCTGAACAAGCAGCAGCCCTAGTTTGAGAACCACTGGTTTAGTACATCTAAATGTAAATATATACCTCTAGGAAAAAAAGAAACTCTGTCCTGGAAAGCAATGACTCTGAAAAAGACTTAGGGATCATGGTGGATAATCAGCTAAATATAAGCTCCCAGTGTGACTCTGTGGTCAAAACTGCTAATGAAGTCTTGGGTTGTATAACCATGGGAATCTTGAATAGGAGTAGAGAGGTTATTTTATCTCTCTATTTGGCACTGGTGCAACCATTGCTGGAATACTCTGCCCATGACTGGTGTCCACAATTCAAGAAGGATGGTGATTAATTGAAGAAGGTTCAGATAAGATCCACAAGAACGATTAAAGAAGTAGAAAATGCTGGTTTGTTGTGATGGGATGTACCAACTTCACACTGGGCCTTCATGGGTTAATAAGAGTCTGTGGGCAAAACTGTCAGCCAATGGCACAAGGGTGGTCTAGCCTAGTGGTCAGAGCCATAATCATTAGTCAGGAGCCAAAGCTGAAAGGCAGGAACTGGATACAAGAGCCAAGGGTCGAGCTGGAGTCCATAGTCAGGAGCCAGAGCTAAGGGTCAAAGTGGAGGTCAGGAACTGGAGTTAGCAGGGAGGCAAGGAAGAGTTCAAAGCAGGAGCAGGACAGAGGCAAGGCTGGGTGAAAGGCAGAAACAGCAGGAACCAGGTAACACAGGAGAAGGGACAGCGGTGTGTGTGAGCACTGAGAAGTCAGCAAGCTGCTGGTGGTGGTGGTTTAACAGCCAGCTTTCCGGTTTCTGCAGCCAATCAGATTGTATGGTTAAACAGGCAGCCTCCTGCATGCCAGCTGTATTGATGGGGCTGCCTGGAGACTAGCTCTGCTGCAGGACCTGTTAACCTGACAGCAATCAGCCATGCCTGCTACCCCTGCAGTAGGAGTCAAGCCTACAGGGAGGAGTTCAGAGGGCTGAATCTGTCTCAATGAGCCCCTGATGAGGAAGCAGATCTCTCAGTCAGGGACAGAAGCCTAGCTGCAGTCAGGCAGCTGAGTGGGACTGATGGCAAACGGTGCCTCCCTGAAGGCTGGTGTGTCTGCAACAGGAGCCCAAAGCAGTTGGGAAAGTGTGCAAGGAAAAGAGTCTGCCCAGGATTGTGCAGAGGGGCCTGCAGGGAGCAGGAGGACTCCATCGACTCAGGGACTACCCTGCAAGAAGAGTGGAGAAAACTTCCTTCCGGTTGGATGGCAGAAAGTGCTAAGAAGCTCAGCAGTGCGCCAGTTGAAAATAGATCAACCTAGCTAATGTGCTCAGGACTATGAAAAATGTCACATCCTTACCACTGTAGTTAGGTCAACCTAACCTCTAGTTTAGATGTGGAGAGGTCAACAGAAGAGCTCTTCTGGCAACCTAGCTCCTGTATCTTGGAGAGGTGGATTCGTGACAGTGATGGAAAATCCCCTTCCTTGATGTAGGAAGCATCTGCACTGTGGTGCCACAGCAACACAACTGAAACACTGCAGCTTTGCCACTGTAGCAGCTATAATGTAAACATGGCCTAAGAGAGAGGGATTAGACTGGCAGCTGGCTGGAATGCTTCATGTTTATAGATGTAAACCCTTATGGGACCTGATTCTGCAACCCTTTTTCAGGTCAAAGTATTAATTATCCTGAGAGCTCTCACTGAAGTCAATCCACTTAAAGTAAGGTGCTACTCATCATGAGTAAAGCTGGACTATGGCTCTTAGTGAGTAAATTACCAGAAGTAATATGCATCTGTGCCAGCTTTGTGTTTCTGAATGCAATAATAAAACATGGAGAATGCAGACTCTAGATATACTCAATCCTACCTCAGTGTGGGGGAACGGACTAAATTATCTCTTGATATCCTATGGTTCTGTGATTCTGTGGCTCAGAGTATCTATAGTTCAGCTCTGAACTATTCAACTAAATTATCCTGATATTTGGTATACAGATGTATTTTTTCTCAGTGGTAACAATATAAATTTAAAAATCCATGACTGATTTATCAACTAAGCATACCCGTTGAACAGCCTTATCCTGATCTTTGCAGATTTATTCATTAACTGTAATGAATGTTACAGAGCCTTGGAAGAAGAGATATTTTTGGCATTACTTTTGCATTGCAGATCTCAGGTTGGTGATTTTTCCAAAGCTTTTGTTACATTTGGAGTATTATATAGAAAACACTGGGTTACACAGAATCTTCCTCCATGACTGGAGGTACCATATAGTATGACTAGAATGCAGAAAAAAATCAGACCAATAAAGCCAACATAGGTGAACATGATCAGATCTGATCTGAAAAAAATCATGGGAAGAGATGGAAGAATAAATGTTGGCACACTGTCCACTAGCCCGTAGTTACATAAATTGGTTTTAATACAGGATAACTTATTTGTTTTGTTATAGTTGCAGCTATTGGAAATGTTTCCAATAACCAAACCCATTTTTAGTCTTGGTTATAAATAAGGTGAGGGTTGTTTTGGGTGTTTGTTGGTTTGTTTCCAGGTTTGTTTGTTTTTATCCAGTTTAAAACTGGAAGTGGAATTTTTTATACTGTTTCAAATTATCTTAATGTCAGATTGTGACAGAAGATGATGTGACTTTTGATGTTTCTTGACATGCCATAAACAATGTGAAAAAAACATTTGAAAGGCAAATATAGTAGTTCATCACTGCTATATGACAAACCTTAGTCATTTTATATATGGTTTTATGTTAAAATACTTTATTTGTACTTAAGGGAAAAGAACAAGTACAGTACAAGACAGTTAAAGAGGTCTCCTTATAGGTGGATACCAGGACCCTCACGAAGAGCAAAAGGTTAACTATTTCCATCAAAGACACTCTCCAAACAATTATTTTCTCTTTTAGACAGAAGCAGGTGGCATGTTTTACTTTATAGCCTGCAGAAATAAATCAAGGAGGTCAGATTTGAAAAACTCACAATAAATATTGAATATATTAGCACCTCAAAAAGCATTAATTGTATTAAACAATGACTGCTATAATAATTATAATGGTGAAGGAAGAAAAATTACCATAATGATCACACCTCTTTCTCAGAGATCACTAACTTTTAATATACATGACTAGTTCTCTGACAACTTGCTTCACCGTGCTTTAGTATATATTTCACTTTAAAAAATGATCTCTCTCCTTTGGATAAAGGGACACATATAATCCATTAATAACCTATACTCATTCACTTTACAGGCAATATTGTACTTAAAACTGTTCTCTCTCAAGAGGGAAGGCAGGCTTCAGGAAATAATGTTTTAACTGCAAATGATAAATCTATCACATGAGAGACAATCCAGTTGAATATTTTACAGTGTCCTTAAAGAATGCCAGAGAATCTTATTTGGAAGCGTTTGTTGTTACTCAAAAGTTTCTGGAGGGAAAAACATCTGTCCTTACATGTATCACATCTGTATAAATAAAATCTGTATAACATTAAGGTCTGCTTCAAGGAGAAAGTGACTAGCCAGCAGGACGTCATTATGTGGCTTAAGATTTAAGATAATAGAAACAAGAATAAGAAGCCTTGTTTTATGATACCATGGAAATGAAGCAGAGTAAACATCACTAACTCCTTCTTGGACCTAGCTTTCTGTGGCAACATTTTTTGAGGAGAGGTGTGGGTGGAACAACATAAAAGCTGACAGTCTGATCTGTTTGACTGCTGTAAGTCAGAGTCTGTGAACTTCAATAGTGTCCCTCCGATTATTTCCTTTTTTTCCCAAAGAAATGTCTTTTTCATATCCATTATAAAAAGCATTCTTTCCAATAGTAGAAATTGGAAAGGTTAGTTGACCTGAATGTTAAGCTATATTTCATACTGGTTGGAAAATCCACAAATGTCAGTTACTATAAGAAAATATTGATACTTCAAAATCTGACCTGGGTTAGTTTACAGACTCGAGTTGCTTTTCCACTGTGAGAAGTGAAGTCAGTCATTTTCTCTCTTTCTTCCCTGTATGTTGAAGTGTTTTTTGTGTGGAGCTAAGCAAATTTACACTAAAATTGTTTAACGTCAATGGACTACATCTCAATTACTAGTAGGGCTCAATAGGTAGCACTCTTGTCTTAGGCAAAATTGTAGTGATATCAAGACCCACAGAAAGAAATCTGCCTACATCTAATAACTGTTCCTGTAGAGATTAAATACTTTGTTACCTAGCAAAATGAATTGTGAATAATCCTAGTGTTCCAGTAATTGTTTTCTCTAATATGCTTTATTGTGCAAGACTGTGTGAGATATGTGTGATGGGTTCCCGGGGGTGCAATGTGGAAGTGAGGTACCGTTTAGCCCTCTGTCTTACCAACCTGTGATCCTTCTCACACTGTGATGCTGTGACAAGCTGAAAACCTCTCCAGGTACTACACTTAACACTGACATCCACAGACAGAGACACACCCAGCTGAGTTACATGAATGCTTTTGCCAGACACTCATGAACCAACAATAGAGAGGCTCCAGCCAATTTCCCACAGCTCCCCAGCCTAGGAACCCAGAGCTATACTGTCTTGTCCTGGCCAGAAGCCTGACCAGTGTAAGTTTATTACTCAGTCCAACCCTCCCTCAATGTGAGAGGATGTGCACTGGTGAGCAGGTTCCCCAAGCACTTCGAGCAAAACACACTGTTTTAGGTAAAATATAAAACAGATTTATTATCAACAGAAAGATAGATGTTAAGTGATTATAAGTAGTAAGCGTATAGATCAAAGTTGGTTACCTAAAAAATAGAAGGTAAAATCACAATCTGAGTTCTATAAACTAGACAGGATTTGAATCAATCATTTGAATCAATCATTTACTTACCCTGATGGCATAGTTCCTTACCACACAGGCTGAGATTCTCCTTTCCAGCCTGGGACCACCTCCCCTGTTCAAAGTCTTTGTTCTCCAGAAGTGTTTCCAGAAGTTGTGAGGGGAGTGAGGACAAATGATGTTGTCACTTCCCCTCCTCCAGCTTGATGGAAAGATCTTTTGCTATGATATGAGTCAAACAGTGTCCACTGTCTACGTGCTCCCTCTGAGAAGCCTTCATTGTATAAAGATCCTGTGATAATTCTTGATAATGTGGATTCCCCTTAATGGGACATCCAGCTTTCTTGCATCTTCATTGTTGTACCTGAAAGGCTGGCTGTGGGTATTCCCAACCTCACAAAATATTTCAGTAACACACACATAGCAAAACTTCATAACTTCCTATACTATGATAGCACAGACATCCAACAGGATAATAATATACAATAGATCAAGGCTTTTAAAATGATACCTCACAAGGCACACTTTGTACAAAACATATCATAATTATATGACAGTGGTGAATGTGGGGGTGCCAGGGTGTTGCTGTGGGGTACAGAGTGTCACAATGTGGCTAAGAATAAAGTATCTCCTTAATTGGTTTACAGAGGGCTTATTTGCTGGAATGATATGAAATTTAGGACCTAACCCCACAAAAACCTAGATACATACTTGATTTTAAGCTCTGTAAGTAGTACCACTCACTCAAAAGAGAGCAGAATTAGGCAAATGCTGAGCATTTTGAAAATCTCACCTTCAGTGTAAGAACGTGCCTTAGTCTTTACAAGACCAGTGCCTTAGACACTTCAGAATAGCAACAAAGGTACCCTTAAAAGAAAACTCATGCTACTACTCGTATATTCGTGTAATTCGAGAAATAATAGTGCCATTTTGCTGCATGTGTAGGGTTAACACTCAAATAAGGCAGGGTTCCTATGGAAAATATAGTATGTGATCATATAGTTAAAGACTACCATAGTGCATACACACAAGGGGGATGAATTACAGTTGCACAGGCACCTCCTTACTTTTGTGTGCTTTATTTTGAAATTTTAATGATGTTTTTATTGTGGGGTTGTGTGTGTAATATACTTATAATTGCTAGGACTGGAAAAAACAATTCTAAGATGTCAGAATTTCTTACAGAACCCTCATAGAAGACCTTCAGCTGCAAATGGTAAGAATGCAACCAGACAAGGAGAAGGACCACATTTTGCAAGCCTTACTCACCTTGAGTACCTTACTTTTGTAAATCATCGTATTGAACTAAATGGACCACTACTTGAGGTGTGTAAGGGTTGAAAACCTAGCCCTAGTAAATTAAAATTAACCAAAAATCTATCTATTACTTTCTTTTGAATTCAGAAATATTTACACACTTTTAAGGTGTCTGTCACTGTGATGATATCAAGGAAAGCTATATGAAAGTAAGCAGTTGTGGTTCATAAGGGATTCAGGAGAAAAAAATATTCAAGAGCAATTGCATTGTTTCTTATATTTGTTCAAATTAACCCTAATACAGAGATTCTCAAACTGTGGTCCGTGGACCACCAGTGGTCCACGAGCTCCATTCTGGTGGTCTGCGGATAGTTCCCTCTAAGTTGCACGCCTGGGCAGTCGCACACAAGAAATTGAAGCGCCACCCACCTAATTAGTGGAGTCCCGCAGGTGAGGCTCCACTAATTAGGTGCCTGGACCCTGGAGAAGATGCACACGTAAGTTTAGGTGGTGGTCTTGGGGGGAATAGGGGGTAGGTGGGAGGGGGCAGTGGGGTGAGAAGAGGAGTTGGGGGGAATTTGGGATGTGCAGGGCTGCGACGGCCAGAGAAAGAGGCAACTTTCCCCAGCTCCCAGGCTGTGGCTGCCAGGGAGAGACAGCCCTCCTTCCCAGACTCAGCTCTGTGGCTGCTGTGGCGGGGGAGAGATCCCCCTCTTTCCCAGCCCCAACTCGGGGGCTGCCATGGCGGGGGAGAGAGGGCACATCTGTCGCATTAGAAAGGTAAGACTACTGATATTAAAATATGTGTTGTGTTTTTATTTGTAGAACAAAAAAAAGTTAATTATTATTAAGGGTTTTTTTATATATAGTGCTTTTATCCAAAGCGCTTTACAATAGTTAGCTAACGGTACAAACAACATTTGGAAAGATCATTAAGTGGTTCGCCGAGACTATCAGCAATTTGCAAGTGGTCTGTGGAAAAAAAAGTTTGCGAACCACTGCCCTAGTACACTACTGTTCTAGCTGATAAGATATCAAAACAGTGTATAGGTTTTGATTAGTCATTCCATACCTGTAAGAAGCAGCTCTTGATAGGAAAGCTCAGCAAATAACGGATTGTACATAGTACATATTTGTATAGACGTTGCTGATCACTTTTCACTCTCAGATGGTAGAAAGGAAGTGAAGCAATGAGTAAGCAAATAGCCAAGTCCAAATGAGTGTAAACACATTGAAAATTACAAGAAATGTCATGCTAAGCCACAGTATTTTAAGTGATTCCACAATGAGAGAACATTTGGATTGCAAGCTATTATTAAATATTTATACTATAGTAGAATCCAGGGGCCACAGTTGAGTTCAAGGCCCCATTGTGCTAGGTGATATCCATATTGTTGACCTATGATTCATCCCCTGCATTTTCTCTTTGCGAGAAATGCAATGTTATTTGGGGTGTATGACTGGCATTGATGTTTTACTTATTAGTCTGAAACATGCATGGGAGCAATAAGTGAACAGAAGTAATTGGGTTATCATGCTTGCTATGTCCAGGGTATGTGATATTAGTATGAGGCCTACTGGAAGTAGTTATACTACAGGCTGGGTTTTAGTTAGTGTAGACCTGAAGGGAAAATGTGAAGTCATAATTTTGCACTTTCATTTTTGAGAAACAAGTGACCGCAAAGGATATGGTACACTTCAAGATTCTGTAAAAGAGGGGAATTTGAGGGAGGGGAGATTGCAGTTCGATTGCTATGCAGTAATTAGCTAGTTAAACCAAACTGATGCATAGAAATTATTAAGAAATGATTGATGCAAATTGTTAATATTAGTGACTGGTTAATTATGGAGGTCCAGAATGCTGCAGATGGAATGGGGGCAATAATTAACCTAACGATAGTTGTGGTACCAAAAAAAATATGATATACATGAAAATATTTATATTCTGGTATAATGTGGGGTATAAGACACCACGCCTAGTTCTCTTTTCATTAGTTTTCTCAGTCTTTGGATCTGCTGTCAACTAGAGCTGTGGCTTTGTGAGGTGCTCCCTAACCGATTCTTCATCCCTGTTTTTTTTCCTTCTCCTTTTTTAGAGTGTAAGTATGAACTGTGTTTATTTTCCCAGTCCTATTGGGAGTGGTAGGTGCTTATTTGGACAGGTTTATACTCTATAGTAATTATATGTAGTACAATTATTTGGTTTCTTTGTAAGATTTTAATTGAATCTATACTATATTGCTGGTCACATCAATCCCAGAAAGCAAGAGAGGAGTTTCTGAGAGAAACTCATATGTAGCCCATTTTGGGAAGGAATTTGTGATTGATTATTTATAATAAACATTATAAGTTTGGCAAAATCAGTCATGTCATTATTTGTAAGGGCTACAATACCCAAAGAAAGAGTACATCTCTGAAGAAAGTACAATGTATATAAATGAGGCAGACAAAGGATGGGAGGTATCCCCATTTTATGGATGGGGAACTGGAGGCACAGCGAGGATGACTTGTCCAAGTTCACACAAGATGTCTGTGACAAGGATGGAGACAGAATCCAGGCCTTTCAAGTTCCAGTTCACATTTGTAAGTTTGTCCTCATAATAGCCCTAACGCTAGGAAAATGTTTTGGAAATGAAAGCTAAGAGTGTGTAGAACTTGCTGGTAGTGAATCTAATCACTTGGAAGAGTGGGTCAGTGGGCTTTTGGAAAGTAGTTTTACAAACAAGTTTGAGGAAAGTCATTCTTTATATTAGCATGGTCATTTCATACTGCCTCTGAGTTTATAATACAAGGAAGATATTTTTTCTCCAAATAGGGATAACCCTTAAGGAAAAGATGGAAGGAAATGGTGCTAAACAACTACCAGTATATCATTTGTTGGAATGTTTTTTTGTGTACTATGTGTCAGAATTTCATTGCCTTCATACTTCTCAACTTTCAGCCCCACCAGTGTGTGATCAGTGTGTGACAAAAGCAGTCAAAATGTGTGAAATGACCAAAATGGGGAACATCCATATTTACTTGTATGTTATAACATAAATGACAAATTATAATAATTTTTAAATATACAACCTGTTTTTAGGCTGTTTTCTCTGTGTGTATTAACTATACCGTTTTATACAAAGGAGACAAAAATAAAACAAACAACAAACCAAATTTCAGTACATGCAAAAGGTAAAGACCGCCACATGACCATCAAGCCAGCTTCCAATGTTGGGCCTTACTTTTCCTAGCACTTGATCTTCAGAAGTAACTGTTGATTTTCTTTCTGTAGACCAACCAGTAGAAGGGATCACAGCACATATGTAGCCAGGGTGCTACCTATCTATTTGGTAGACAGCATCAGAATGTTAGGATCAGGAATCCTGCATTCTTTTCCTGGATATGGGACAGGGGTATTGTGTAGTGACTAGATCTGCAGTTGCAGGACAAAGAGATAAATATACCAAGTTGGCATTGTCATTCTAAAAGGTAGTGTGGCTGACTGGATGTGACTTGGACTGGTCACATCTGAGATGACTTGGGTACTCAGCAGTGCCTGAAATAATCTTGTCATTACTGTCTTGGGTAGGTTTATGAAGCATTACTCAATAATAAGGGTTGTGGAATGCATAGACATAGCAGCTGTCTGGTGAGGTGAGATTTGACCTTGTAGCTTTCTGGGTCTCAGTTTAATATACTGTTCCATAGGATACTTTAGCAGAGAAAATCTCCCTCTATTCCTTGCTTTTGAGATGTACAGGAACAGGCAGCTGGAGTCCACCAAAATGCACAATACTACCAAATATACTTGAGAGGTTTTACTATGACCATCACTAGACAGTTGGTAGGTACAAAATAAGGGAAATATCAAGCATTAAAAGGAGAAATTATTTAAAAAGCCTTGTGAGAAAAGCTTATTTAACATGCAGACGGATGTATTTATAGTATACCTGTTGCAGTTTGGCAATAAATGGGGTACAGCAACACATTCTCCCCTTTGAATCTTTAGAAACAGTCTTTGCTAATAGATCACTGAAATTATTGGACAGTGAAGCTCTGTCCCAATAACTTAATTATTCACCTGCCAAAATTCACTCACAATCATCTTTCACTGTGAGATATGGTCCCACACATCAAAACCAAATTCAGACCTACAAGTTGTGTTGCGATTATCTGACTTGGTTACAATCTCTAAGCATATCAATTTATCCAGCTAACCTTATGTGAAAGCATGTTCTTAGCTATGAATTAGTTCACATTACACAGTTATACATCCGTACTTGGGCAAGGTTTTCAGGTTTTTGCCTGCTGTTACATGAAAGTGTGTTAGTTGCCAATATAAAAAGTTATATACTAAGCTTAACCTTAAGAATATGCTTTAAATCCCATGGGATTTAAACCAAAAATTGAGTGCTTTACTGAATTGGGGCTAATTTGAATTAGGTGTACCCAAGTTACCAGAGTGCAGGGGCAGGGTTTTTTATTAGGGGATGGCGGGGAAGACGTGGGAAGTGGGTTGTTTTTTTTAATAGAGAGAGAAATTTGGCTCAGTGCTCATGTAATAGCCATTCATGACACTGAAAACCAGGTGTATATATTCTGGTTTTATATATATGACACTTACAATTGGGAGTAAGGCCTGGTTTTCAGAAGCGGCATGCACCCACAATGCTAATTGACATGAATTAGATGCTACAAACCTTTGAAAAACCAGGCCTAAGGGCCCAGATCCACCTACCACATATCTGTGAGATAACGGATCCCTCCTTCTCCACAGCCAGAAGAGGGACTTGAACTGCCGGTCTCTCCTACCTTCTGGGGCAGTCACCTGAACATCTGGCTAAAGGCAGACCTTTCCTGCTTTTTCATGTGGAGTTAGATAACCTTTGAGCAGACCTACCAAATTGGGCCCCACATGGACAAATACTTATCTTCCTCCAGTTCATGGATTGCAAGCAGAGATCGGTGCCTCCCTGCAGTCCAGGTTTAGGGTACAGCTATACTTTGAGCTGGGAGGTGAGTCCCAGCTTGAGGAGACATACTTGCTCTACCCCGATAGAGATAGGGCACTAAAAATAGAGCATAGCCACCGCAGCAACTAGGCTAGCCACCCAAGTAAGTATCCATCTGAAACCATAGGCAAGTATTTGTGACAGCTAGTCACTCATTCCACAGCTGCTACACTATTTTTAGTGTGCTAGCTCAGATTCTCAAACTGGGCGTCATACACCCAGCTTGAAATGTAGGTACCTCCTAGTAAGTCTATCTCCATGAGAGTGCTGGGGCTTAGGACACACCCGTCTTGTCAGCATCTCCCACTGGCAGCTCCCCAATTAGCATGCTGTTTTTTGTGGATTGCAATCTGAGGCACCGATCTCTCTCCATTCATTGTACTGGAAGCCTAGGTATCAAACTCAGGCTTTGTGGATTACAGTGTTATACCTGTGATTTTTTTCTAGACGCCTAAGTGTAAGGTGTTGTGATGCTAAGTGTCACAATGCCTATGTCCCTTTGTGGATTTGGGCCAAGATCTATAGATGTAGGTAGCCTGGCAGATTATGTGACACCTGATCTCTTTACACCAGGAGCACCCCTTTTAGCCATTAGATCATTCAGTGCAGAGCACATTTTGCTCAGCTCCTGGACATTAAAAATATAGTCTCATGATCACTAGTTAGTTTTTTTATTTAAAGAAGAAAATCAGAATTCTTGTCCTCTGCAGTCTGAGATAAAAGAGTTCATTTTGTATAATGCAGCTTCAAAAAGAAATCACACTATGTTTCTCCATTATAAGAGGGATTAAAACATACAAAAGTGAACTAGTCCACTAAATTTACCACTGATCTACTAACTGCTAGCAGAGAAACATGCCTATTGTTATCCTCTCATCCTTAGTTCTGAGTCTACAAAAGTATTTAGCATAAGTAATACGTATTAAAATGTCAATAAAGTGTCTGTGGTATTTGAGACCTAGTTAGCATTTTTATTGAGCTCTTGTGTTAGCATTTTCAGAAATGGACTTTTATTAATTACCAATTTAAATCCATACTTTGATACCACAGGTCACTATTAAATGGGTCATTTCAGCATTAATAGCTCTTACCATGTGCAATACTTCAATTTCAGCATATTTCAGTGTTAGTAATTAAACTGTGCATGTACCACAACCTATTTATCATGGTAACTAGACAGCTTAAGACATTTACATGATACAGCTCATGATGGAAGACAACATTCCACTCCATTGCTGTTTTCAGTAACTCTTTCATTTGCCATAATCTAGTCTAATTAAGGGAAACTGGTTATTTACCTGTCAGAGAAAAAAATAATTTTAGATCACAAATGCAACCTGGGGAGACATAATTGCTAAATTCTCTACTTGTCTCCAGAGGAGATTTTGTGTTGAAATTATTGATATTGTTCAATTATTAGAGTAGTGTCTGATAGTGCTACTATAGTTAAAGGGTTGTCAGCATTTCCACTACAAATCACATTATTAAGGGGTTTATAATATACCAATAGAAAAGTTCACTTCAAGCTAATGTGAGGAAAAAATCATGTGGGAAGGCAATTTTTAACTGTATATGAAAAAGCTTAATATAATCCTATAACAAATTGTATTTTTATAGCATTGGCCATCCAAGGATCTTAAATGACTTTACAAATGTTAATTCCCCAAGAGAATTATCATCCCATTTTTCAGATGGAAAACAGAGGCAGAGAAATTAAAGTCAAGTGGCCAGATTTCCAGAGATGCTGAGCGCCCATTGCTCCAATTGATATCAGTAAGAGCTTCAGATGCTCATTTTTGAAAAAAAAGTGCTAAAAATTATGGTTAATCACTGGAAAAAAATAGCAATAGAACTCCAGAGTATCTAGTTCCCAGGCCAGTACTCATTTCTATAGACCATAGTGAATCGAAGGCACTTTCTCTTAGACTGCCTAAAGCCTTTAATGTTTGCTTGAACTTTCAACCTTTATAAATTTAGTTCTAGTTAAATGCTTCACAGCACCCCCTCTATAGTCAAAGGCATAGATCAGGTAATTGAACTTAACAAAAAGTCCTACTGTCTATGCATGAAAAATTATTCAGGGTTTATAACTTCAAAAACTGCTGAACAATTTTTTGTCAAGCTTCTTAGATCTCAGACATCTGCAAAACAACCCAAGACTGATCAGTTGTTTAGCTCTGTATCAGGGCCGGCTCCAGGCACCAGCCCACCAAGCTTGTGCTTGGGGCGGCACCTGGAGGGGGGCGGCGCGGCGCTCCGGCCTCCGGGGAGAGTGGGGCCACGGCCGGGCTCGCCGCCCACCCCCCTGGCGCCCTCCCCCCAGCCGCCGGGGGGAGAGCGGCGAGCCCCAGCCGGGGCTCGCTGCCCTCTCACCGCCCTGCCCCCTGCGCTCTGGCCGCCGGGGCGAGAGCGGAGCCCCCGCCGGGGCTCACCGCCCTCCTCCCAGGGCTCCGGCCGCCCTCCCCCCGGCCGCCGGGGCGAGAGCGGAGCCCCCACCGGGGCTCGCCGCCCTCCTCCCA
>NW_020664369.1:15438499-15462687 GCF_002925995.2 Terrapene triunguis | reverse complement strand
ACCCTAAAATCTTATATATATATATATATATATAAAATTTTAGTGTGACCAGATGTCCCAATATTATATATGTAATGACTCAAAGCTTTTTCTAAACTTCATTTAATCATTTCTCAATTAGCATATCACTTAAACTTGTGCTTTTAATTTAGGAACAAGCAGTTCTCAGAGTGAGGGTTTATGGACCTCAGACTACAGTACATTCGGAGTTTGCACAACTAATTTGAGTTCATGAACCATTCTCTCTCCCTCATCCCCACCCCTGCTGCAAGGAGTTTGATGTTTTTTAAAAAAAGTATTCAATACTTAAAACCCTCCCTTCAAAATTTGAGCCAGTACATGGTTTATGTCTGCCAATAAGCCTGAATTGCTGAAATCAAAGGTATATGATCAGGCCGTATATGCTGTATGCATTTTTTTCCATTAGAATTCTCTTTCTGTGTGTGTCTCTGCTCCCATTTTCAGTCTCCCGGTATTTGTTTTTCACTCAGCCCACTCTGTGCTCTATTTTTATCTGATTCTTTCTATTGCAATTTTCTCTCCCCTCCTCGTCCTCCTGATTCTATAATCACAGACATCTTTGCAATGAGCAAACCCAATAATGTCTGAGTCAAATTTTTTAACGGATGATGTTTGAATAGGTTCAAAATTAGGCCAGGCAAGTTGGCCCCTTCAAAATTTCTACATGCATATTTACAAATGAGATCCCCAAGATACATACTATTTGTGAGATCAATATAGATTTTAAAAGTTCACTGCCCTTACAAAAAAACAACAACCCAGAGGTAATGTATAAAAATTACAAATGGAGAGGTTGTGGTATAAACTTGTGAAAAGCCCACTGTTTAATTTACCCCTTTGTACATAGTTGTTTGGGCTATATATTAGTGAACAATCATAGTCATTATGTAGTTGTAAACCATTCCGCTACTCCTGTAGAATCTACACAAAAAAAACAAAAAAACCCATCACATCACCCATGTAATTGGTGCAGGAAATGCCAGAATTAAAGCAAGGAACCCACACTCTGATCTCATACTAATGCCTGGAGAAAACTAGAGATTCGCATTGCCTTATCCAGACATAGCAAGCATTTTTATTTTAGCAGTGACACACAAAAAAACCTAGAATACTGTCATCTTAAATCATATACTGGTGCTACTGCTTTTTTAGGTCTTCTTTATGTTCACACCTAGCTAGCACACATTAAAAGAATTTTACCCACTGAAAGCAATCATTCTCACTCCTCATTAAGGGACAGACCCTCCTCAGGGCACTCAGCCCATCATTGAGAGTGATTTGCACCTTAAAAGATTGAGCTCAAGTTTCATATAAGCTCCAGTTGCTTTCACCAGCAGGCCCAACACAAGCTGAGTTTTGTTGCAGAAGTTTTAGGCTTCATTACAGAAGTTTTACACAAGTCTAATCTACAGTGATTTTTAAGAGTACTCAAGTCCACACATGGGTGCTGCAGCATTTCTTCTTCAGTGGATAGACACAGAAATTGTCCTCAGGAAGCAGCACTATCAAATGGCCTAAATTGCTCTCTATGTATATAACATCTCTCCTTTGCTCAGAAAATTCTTGTCCCTATTTTATGTTGTGTAAAAGGAAAAGACTATTTCCAATGTCACTGAAATTACAACTGAATGGCTGCAACATGAAGATTAGTAATTTAGAAACTAGTCTTATTTAACAAAATGTTTTCTCCTCATTCAGTTGGACAGACAGCATAGCCTTATGTCACTTAAAATAAGCTGCACTGTATTATTTTCCATTGAGCTACAGATGACTTTCTTTTGCTAGAACCATGGGCTTTTTCAGGGCTAACTATTTCCATCCCAACTTCAAGGTTTCAAACATTTTTTTTTAATTAGTTCTGCTGCACACTGCAAACAAATTCCTTTTTTATTTTTTTGTTCAATTTCAGGCATAGTACAAACCACTCTACCATAGCAATATAAATCAGTCTTTCATGGTCACCAAGTTTAAGAAACTGAATTTCAGGGAAGAAGAGAGTTCCTTTTCTGTAACACAAATTGTGACCTTTATCTCAAAGAAGTGCCCAATTCAAGCAGATATGATTCATCTTTTTTATGCAACAAACTAGGAGTGGGAAAACTGGCTCTATAAACTCTAGCCTTCTCACAATGAAGCATGAAGAAGATAGATGTTAGAAAACCCAAACAAAGAATGAACTAAACAAAAATTGTGGAACTAACAAGATGTACTAAATTTCACAACCTAATCACTTGGAGCCACATTGTTGCCATTTGCACAATTCTAGCGTTATGGGAGGTGGGTGCCACTCTGTCCCATAGGCACCTCTACAAGGCCTTGTGCCTAAGAAAAGCAGAATGCATCCCAGAGTCCCTGTGTGCCTGGAATCCAGTACCTGCAGCACCACCCTAATGAAGTTACAGTATACTCTCCCCTTATGCAGACTGCTCCAATAACTGTTGACGAATGGAGCAAGCCTATGACCCCAACTCCTGCCCATCTTTATGGGCTATCTCGTAACTCAGAGGGCATTTCATGATGTCAGAGAAGTGCATGGACTACAATTGTGGAGAGGAGCATATGGCTTCTTGTACCCATCCCAGGGTGAGGCAAAAGCCAGTATTCTGCTTTTAATTATGTACCATCCTTCATCTTCATATAGTTTATTTGGTTTACAAGCTCTTCAGAACCTGTTTGTCATCATACATGTCAAACTACCTACCACACAGTTGGCACTATATAAATACTGTAACAAACAAACATGAAGCAAACAGATATGCAATTTTTCACTAACATTTACCCTCATCACGTCCCCTCTTCAGCAAGTTTCCACCTGGAAATCCAGAAAGCAGTGAAATGGAAGATGAGTTAACAATCTACACTTACATGATTGATGTAAATGCTAAGAAAGGAGAAGACTAGTTTTGCATATTGGAAGGGAATAATAACCAGGAGTAATGGGATGAACTAAAGAAAAGTAAAATTTAGGCTGAACATCAGGAAAAAACTTCTTGACAACAAAATGTATAAGCCTTTACCAGTAATCTTCCTAGTGAAATGGTGGATGCTCCATTCCCTAGCACGTTTAAAACTAAACTGGATAATAATGGAGAGGATAGATAGGGCATTTCTCCTGCTTTACACCCCAGGAATGGCATGTAGGGGCTGGGGCAGTGGGTCAGAATCAGCCCTAAATGTTAGCTCATTCCCCTCTGCAAGCATGGACTTCCATCAGGCAAAAGTGATTTTGCACCACACCCTCGAGCTTGCCCATGAAACTAGCCAGGCATTCCATCCTCTAGATCCATGAAGCTTCCTGGAGATCTACAGAGGTACAGGCCATTCACATGGAGGCCAGATACCTCTGCACTGATACCTAGCCCCTATCAGCCCTCTCTGGCCTTCTATCAGCATGTCTTCCACTCGAGTCCTGCTGCCAGATGCTTCATGCAAGTCAGTGCCTATGAAGCCACCTAAAAGGGAGTCCAAGGTGCTGCAGTCTTGCTTCTGTGACTGCCCTCTCAGCCCTACAATTTATAAAATCTCTGGTACCTGGAAGGCCAGAGTTCTTCTGGCCACTGATATCACCAGACTCCCTTTTGGAGAGCTCTATGCTTTGGACATGAATTAATTCAGAGGCTGCTTCCCCGTGCCACACCTCTCCAGTACAGACTTGGTGAGGGAGGAGGAGGGATTATCAAGTGTGCCCAAACCCACCCCTTCTGGCCTCCACCACACCCCTCCCCATCAGTGGTGCAAGTAGAATTCATTTATTACCGATATGCTGCACCAGCTAAAGGGGATGTGGCACGTGACCTCCCCACATGACTCCTCATGTGACTCCCTCCCTGCCCTGCTCCCAGCCTGGGGCCCTGCACTGTCCCCCTCCCCTCCCCATGATCCATCCCACGTTACCTGGGAGGGGCTCTGTCCTCCTCCTGCTGCACTGGAGACTTCTGAACTGCAGGGCTCTCTGGCACAGCAGTGGCAAAAGGAGCAGAACTGCCCCCAGCCCTGCCCCCAGCCCTTTCACACAGCTGCTTCTCCTGAGTCCTGTCTGGGGTCTATACAGCAGCCCCACCAGAGCACAGGGCTGGGAGTGGTACAGTAACGCTGGAGGAGCTGCCAGCGGCCCCACGTTCTGCTCCTGCTATGTCTTTCCGGTATGGAGTACCAGCTATAAATAGCTTACTGGTATGGCATACAGCACCGTACTGGCCTGCTTGCACCACTGCTCCCCACTAACAAAGGATCTTCCACAGAAGTTCCCTCCACATTGGTAGGATTGGCAAGTTGCAGCTCCTTTTCTGATTATGAAAGCAGGGTAGCATGGAGCTCTTATGACTACTTTGATTGTGTGAGAGATAGTGTGTGGTCAGAACACAACGTGTACCATCCATCTCACGTTTATTTAGAGCCAACAGTGAGAAAACACTATCAAATCAGTTTCCATTTCACTCATAAAGGTGATTAATATATGTACTGATCTTCATATGAATGATGTTTTCTCCATTTCTCCATTTCCAGTGTTTGATGTATTTCATTTTAAGTCTGCCCTGTGGGAGAAATAGCACTTTCAGAAATCTGCAGATTGAAACAACTTGTTGTTACAGTTAGAGCTGGGCACACAATTTGCAATGAATAATTTATATGGCAGGCTTAGTCCCTTTTTCTGTTCTTCAGCGATCAGAACAGGGTCTTGTTTGTTTACTTTTTAAAAACTATTTTCACAATTGTTCAACAAATCATGTGTACAAATACATTTTAGCCTATGTTTGGCCATGAACTGTTAGCAAAAAATGTCCAATCACACAACGGGAATACTTGACATAATTTATTTTCTCTGAGTGGACAATCTAATCAATTATAAACAATTCTGGTTCCACCCAAAAGAAATTCATGTTAATCACAAAACAAATTTTGTTTCTTCAATCAAAGATATTTCCGTTGCTGGCTCAACATTACGTTTCAGCAAATATTCATATGAACAAAACTTCACTCACACCAATGCCTGTGAAAAGTGAGCAATCAAGTGAGAAGATGGCTGAACTAAAAAGTGATTCATAATTTGCAAAAAAAAGACTGCAAATACTGCTTCCCCAAAGTTGCACAGCTATATTAAAAATTCAAAGTACAATTCGGTCATCTAGATTTTGCCCTTTTCTCTAAAGAAAGATTAAGACAAACTGTGGATTCATTCGTTTCTTTCTTTTATTATTATTATTTATTTGTATGTCAACAGCACCTACAGGCCAGAGTCTCACTGTGCTAGGTGCTACACAAACCCATAACAAGGAGAAGGTCTTTGAACTGAAGAACTTACAATCTAATTATATTTTCCAATTCTCCTGTGAAGGAAATAATGAGCCTAGTTATGATTTTGTTTTTAGTTCTGAACAAGAGAATATTTAAGCAACAAGCTAGTTCAGGCACTTCTGGAGACATGAATGGGGCACTGTCATGTTAAACCAGAGGCCAGATCCTTAACTAATGTAAATCAGTATAGTTCTGACTTCAATAAAACTACCAGATAAGGAACTGGCCCATGATTTTTAAGACAGATGTCCTTCTCGCTGTTACAATAGCCTTAGACTGTGAATACTATGTCTTAAGGCATTCTCTCCCTATCACAGAGCTTCCACCCAGCTCCCCGATAGTCTAAAGAATAAGAGAGATTATCAACGAGAAATTAACCATGAGCAAGTACTATTAATGACTTGGGGGACTGCATTTATTAAATAATACAGTTATTAAATAAAAATGGCAACACATGTTTAAACATTGTTTGATTACCACAGGGTGTTTACCTTGCAGAACACCACTTTTGAAGTAAAAATATAACAGTAAACTATATGGGGAAAATCTTGTCTCCCTGCCTGTGGGCCCATAGCATAGGATAACAAGTGTGGCTTTGCTGTGCATAGAGAAAGGCCAGGATGTTACATAAGTGGACCACACCCATGGAGATCTACCAAGGTCTAGTTGTGACCGTCTGTACCCTTATGTTCACACCTTTTACAAGACTATGATAAATTATGTATAAAGTATGCTGTCAAGCCTGAATCCCCACTCTGTCACTCCGAGTGTAGAAGGTGGCGGCCTGAAAGGATTCAAAAAATTAATACTTGGCACTCCAGGCTTGTATTAAACTCCCAAGGTTATAGCTTTTCTCTGACCTTGGCCTGGTAAACGCTGCCACCACCCAAATGCAAACCCCACCCCCAACCCTTGGACCCAGGAAGAGCACTTGGGAATTCCTCCCTATGTGGTACCCTCAAGCCCTTTCACCCCCCACCCCCCCCCTCCGGGGAAGATCTGAGAAAGAAAACAAAGGAAATTAGCTGTTGCCACCAGCTAATCAAACAGCACATGCACAAACCTCTTAGGACACCAAAAATCCAATCCTGTTCTTAAAAAAGGTAAATTTTATTAAAAACAACAAGAAAGAAAATACATCTGGAACTTAAGCTTTTGCTAGATTTTAAAAAAGCAATTCCAAAATTCAAGCACCCGAAAGAGCTTTCTTGGGAGTTCAGCTTAAAGGTTACAAGCAAACAAAAGCATCTGGGATTAGCACAGAGGAGTCCACAAGCCAATAAGAAATAAAAGAAATAACCCTAATTGTGTCTTTTTAGACATTCCCTAATTTTACTTACATATCTGATGCTTCAAATAAGTAGGTTCTAGATATGAATTGATAATCTATAATCATACCTGGCTTAAAGCCGGTTAGAGCATTACTGCTCTGTGTCCCTGCAGCCCAGAGAACAATGGAAAAAGGGAAAGTTTCTTTCCCAATTTTCAAAATTTCTACCTTCCCATTGGCTCTTTTGGTCATGTGCCCACTCCTTTTCTTTTACTTGTGGGTTTGCTAACCCTTTACAGGTAAAGCAAGCAGAGAACAGACCGAGAGGGATTTTACAGCTAAGTGGCCTGCTGGGTGTCCATCAAAGGGAGCTACTCCCCGCCCCCCTTCATGTATCACATATGCCTTGTGCGATATCATTTGAAAACTCATAATTTGCTGATCACCATTGTCCTGGTAAAATGTGTGGCAACACTGTATGTAAAGTTAAGATTCTACTGCATGATGTTACTGAGACATATTTCAAACCACCACAAACCAGTTCCTCAGAAACAAAAGGCAAACTGACACCTCAGCCATGAGTCAAAGAAATCAAATGAACTATTACTGAGTTAAGTGGCCATTCTTTGGAAGGACAAAGGGTGTGAGTAAGAAATTTACATCTTGGCAAAGAGAACAGCTGGAGGTTCCCTTCCTTACAGGTTTTGTCTCCTGAACCTCAGCTGGGGCCGATTTTCAAAGAGAAAAATAAGTAGAAGAAATGAGAGCAGTGGACACAAAAAAATCTCTCTCCCTTTCCCTCTGCTCTCAGCATCAACAACGTTTGAAGGACAAAGGAAACATCATTGGATTGATGGAGGGATCCTGACTGAAGGAGTTCAGCCAGTGAGACTGCTGTAACGTGGCAAGAGAGACCTTTGCTTTGAATTCATTTAGCTTATTAAGTTAGATATTAGTTGCATTTTACCTTTTATTTTCTTGTAACCTATTCTGACTTTTATGCCTCATTACTTGTAAGCACTTAGAAAAGCTAACTTTCTGTAGTTAATAAACTTATTTTTATGGTTTTATCTAAACCAGCGTGTGTTTGGATAGAAGTGTTTGGGGAATTCTATTTGAGATAACAGGATTGGTGCGTATTTCAATTAATGAAATGATGGATTTTATATGAGCTTGTATGGTTCAGGAGGTTGCTGGGCACTACAAGACACACTTTTCTGCAGAACGTCTGGGAATGGGAGTTTGCTGGTGTTGTCATGCAAAGTAATTCGTGAGTGGCTGGCTATAGCACTTTTGCAGCATAGGTGGGGGTCATTTACATTCTGGAGGCTGTGTGAGAGCAGACTAGGAGAGGTTGCTCTTACAGTGAAGCAGAGTAAAAGGCACCCCAGGATGAAAAATTGAGAGGACACAGATATTGATCAATCCAGATTGTACCCTGGGTAATGTCACACTAGTCCATGGAGAAGCTCATCACTAAAGCATGGAGTGATATTTTGTGGACGTGTCAGGCAGGATAGTGATTGTTGGGTGGTGCAACGATTAACCTAATCATTTCACACATCAAGGGGGGAATGCAGCAAATGCAGAATCATAGATGATATGCTGATAAGCACCTCAGGAAAAAACAAGGATGCTGTAAAGGGATGACACACTTGGGCTTCTGCTGCCCTGTTGTTGCAGTATTATAGAGAAATCCATGGGCTTGGTGGGAAGGTTCCAATTCGCAGTGGTTGGGAAATAGGAATTCCTGCCCCCGCCTCAAAAAAATCTTCTTTGTCTTTTTGTTTTAAATTTAGAATTAGTTTCAAGTGATAGTGACTTGATTACATTTGTTATGTGCAAGCTGAATAGAGTGCCAGCCAGCAATAAATAGACTCACACGTTGTTTTAAATGGGTTAGTTTCACAAATCTGAAAACAATCATGAGTCAAATGAGTTGGAAGAAATAATTTCAAAATAAAAATGTGCATTATAATTGAGAGTTGTTTAAGGACATTTCACTAAATGCTCAAAAAGCCATCAAGACAAAAATTGGTTTAAAACAGAAAACACACAACACACATAAAACAAATAAACAAAAAACCCCACAAACACACAACCTGACTTAGACTGCAAGTGAAAACAACATTAAAAATAAAAAGTAATATATAACAAAAAATGGATAAGGGATGTAAATTAGAAGCTAGAACTTGTCAGAAATTGGTAAGGGAATTAAAAGAACACAAGGAGAAATCTGTGGCCAGCAGAGTTAAGGAAAAGAAGGGATTTAAGTATATAAACAACAAAAGAACTGTAACAGTAGTATTGGTTCATTATTAAATAGAAATAGTAGATTTGTCTTTAATAACACAGAGGAGTCAAGTGTGTTAATACATATTTCTATTCTGTATTCGGGGAAAAACAGATGATGTAGTCATATCATCTGATAATGAAATATTTTCTATTCCAACAGCAGCTAAGGAGGATGTTAAACAGAAGTTACTAAAGTTAGACATTTTTAAATCAACAGGTCTGGATCCAAGAGTTTTTAAAAGGCTGTCTGAAGAGCTCTCTAAACCATTAATATTTATTTTCATTAAAAGTCTTGGAACACTGTGGAAGTTCCAGAGGTCTGGAAAAAATGCTCATGTGCCAATTATTTAAAAAAGGTAAATGGAATGACTGGGGGAGTTATAGGCCTGTCCGTCTGAATTCAATCCCAGTCAAAATAGTGGAATGGTGTGTACAAAATTCAATTAATAAAGAGTTTAAAGAGGACTATATAATTAATGCCAATTAACATGTGTTATTGAAAATAGATTTTGTCAAACCTCAGGAAGGACGTTGATAAATTGGAGAGGGTTCAGAGAAGAGCTGTGAGCATGATTGAAGGATTACAAAACATACCTTATAGTGAGAGACTCAGAGCACTTGATCTACAGAGTTTACCAAAGAGAAGATTAAAGGGTGACTTGATCAATCTATAAATACCAACATGATGAACAGAAATGTGATAATGGAGGACTCTTCAAACTAGCTAACAAGGGTATAACAAGATCACGATTAAGATTCCAATGGCTGGATGTTGAAGTTAGACTAGACTGAAAGTATAGGGCATATTTTTAACAGAGAGGTTAATTAACCAATTTACCCAGGGTTGCGATGGATTTTCCAGCATTGGTAATTTTAAAATCAAGACTAGATTATTTTCTCAAAAGATATGCTCTAGTTTTGGACTTGAAGCAGGAATTAATTCAGGGAAGTCTGTTGTAACTAAGGCCTCAAAGTTCTGAGTTATTACTACTTAAGAATTGCCCAGGCATCACAGCCATGATGAAAAGATAGAATACAGGACTAAGAGAATAGAAACCCAAAATCTAACAGCTGGATTTCTTCAATAGTCTGAGCAAACTCAGAGTTGCTGCAGTCTTTCACAAGAGTGTACCACTGGTATAACTAAAGAGACTTCCTCTTTTTTCCAGTCTGTGAATGAGTGAGTGGATTAAAAATTAAATTAATATCAAACATTAAGATATTATATGATGTGTCAGACAGTAGTAAAACAGGGAACTTGACAGCATCTAATATTTTGATTAAGATGTGTATAAATGGGAAGTCACCTATAAGTCATACAGCTTTGGGCAAAATATTGTATACTTTAATTATAGAGTTTCCTTCATAAGCAAGACTGTTAGGAAAGAAAGAGCTTGTGTTCATATTGATTTCTTTTAGTTTATGTGATAAAGTAAAGAAGCAGGGCTAATGTTTGCAATCAAGCATGCTTATGCTATCAAGTTAGTGAAATACACCTGGAAAGAGGCAGTAAATAAAAGGAACTGAAACTGAATAGTGTATTTATAAGGACACTTGACCCCAAAGAGGAACAATCAGAAATGTAACTGTTTGGTTAATAATGCACAAACTCAGCTCAGCCACAAATACCAAGGTCTCACCATGGTTAAAACAAGGGTTAGCAGAAAAAGGAAAATTTATATGGCAGACAGAACCACAGTTTCTTCTTCCAGTCTGCTGAAGAACCACAGTTCTGGAAGTGGCGTAGCATTGTATAATGGACTGTTAAAACAAGTTTAAAGATCATCAGATATGATGGAGGGACTTTGTATAAATTATATGAATTTTAAATGGGACGACGTTTCAGCAGGTGGCAGTATGTTGGTGGAGAAACCGCAACTTAACCAAGCATAACTTCAAAGTTGGCCATGCAATGCACCACAAAGGGGTCAACAGAAAATGTCTTCGATGTTGCTGACTGGAGCAAGCCAGCTGGTGTTCAAGGTATGTCCCAAGATGGTTGTACACAAGCTAATATGAGAAGATATGTTGCACAAAGAGTCTGGAAAATTCCAGCCCACTTGCAAGAACTCAAAAGCTTATGTCTTGTTTCCTGATTGGATGGTGACAGGATAACTCATTTTGGGTGCACATTTTGAATCTTCAGCAGAAGAATAGCTTGTGACTCAGGCAAACCAGGTGCCAGACCATGCCAAAGTACCCATGTCTCAATGGAATACTCACAAACACATTGCTGGAATCAGTGTGGCTCATCTGTGGGTTAGTACTGTTAAAATAGAGATTATAATTATAAGAATGTGTTTAGACTTTGTTGAATGCTTGTGAATTGCTGCATGCATTAATCTCACTTATAATGTCTACATCCCTTAGGGCTGGTCTACACTAGGGGGAGAATCGATCTAAGATACGCAACTTCAGCTACGCGAATAGCGTAGCTGAAGTTGAAGTATCTAAGATCGAATTACCTGGGGTCCACACGGCGCAGGATCGATGGCCGCGACTACTCCATCGACTGCGCTACCACCGCTCGCTCTGGTGGAGTTCCGGAGTCGACGGTGAGCGCGTTCGGGGATCGATATATCGCATCTTAACGAGACGTGATATATCGATCCCGGATAAATCGATTGCTACCCGCCGATACGGCGGGTAGTGAAGATGTACCCATAGTGTAAGGTAATATTAGAGCTGTTGTATTGTGAGCCTCTGGCACTGCATAAATCACCATACAGGAGGAAGACCTGAACTAGTGTGAAGTGCTGATCTCCAACATGAGGTGTTACATTCTGCCCAACTGGAAAGGTCCATTGACACCAGACAGACTACTGTGGGACATTAAAGAGAACAATCAGCATTGGTTGTTTTTTCTTCTCCCACCATGAAGATGAGCCATGCAAGTGGATTCCTCCCATCAGATGAGTTTGCAGCTCAGACCACAAGGAAGAATAAAAACCACCATCAAGAAGGCACTGGATCTCTATGCTGCTTGGTCTCTGGGGGGCAAGGTTTACTAGGCATATGCAAGAAATCCTCAGTATCTGGGTTAGCCCGAAAGTTCATATGGAGCTTGGTTATTATAGAAGCTTCTATTACTTTTTGAAAATTACTATTGTAACTCATTTGTGTGTATACAAGATTAAAGCAGGTAAGCATATAAATAACTCTTGTTTCTTTTTCCTACTTAAAAAATCTTTTATAGTTTATTATAGGATTGGCTATAAGACTTGCCTTTAGTGTAAGATCTAAGATGCAACTGACCTGGCCTAAGTGATTAGGAATAATCTGAATATTGTTGTGATTCTTGGTTTAAAGGACCACCAATTACAAGGTATGCTCACCTGGATGGTGAGATAGATCATAGTACCCAAGAACACTGTCTGTGGTTCCCTGTTTAAACAATTACAGTGTCTGAGGAGTTTACACTTGATAACTGATTGATGAAATCTAAGTATAGAACTAAAAAAAAATTTGGAGTTTGTGCCATGCTTCCTAACAGCCTGTCCTGAGATTGATATTCTCACTCGTGAGTCACTGACTGCTTTACATAGGTTCACCATCTGATTGGACATGCTTGCTTGAAGCAAGAGGAGGAACCAAACTGAACCACCCAATAGAAATGGGATAAAATGGTCAATCTCCTTCAGCACATCACTTCCAAAAAGCCAAAGACACCTGCAAGGAAGATGACTGAGGTCTTGGGCTGTCTATCTGGGAGTCTCCCTGGTAACATCAAGGACCTATCTCAGATAGGCACCTTTAACTCTCTTTCTATTTTCCAGCAATTTGGGTTGCCTGGTACTAGAGCAGGAAAAGACTATGTCCATCCTTCACTCCACTCTCGTCACTCCTGCTATGAACCATAACTGAGCTAAAAGCTGACAGCTGAGCAAAAATCTGCTGATAACTAATACAGACTTTCTCTTGGGTGACAACCCAAATCAATCAATTGGCCACTTCCTGAAACTGGGTACCTAATTAGTAAGGAAGAGTACATGCTTGTATATGTGTTTAAAGATTGTCACAGAGTTACAGTATTTGTTCTTGTATTATAACAGGTTCCAATCAAGATGGTTATTAAGTAGCTTTGAAACTGAATAAGCTACTATTGTTAACTAAGATTGTAGAATATGTGAATGTTAAAGGCTTCATATCACCTTTTATGTTCTAGGACCTAGGTGTATATGTACATAAAATGAGACCAAGTTCTTGAACTGCAGTCAGTCTATAAAGCCTGTCATAAATGCAGGAGTATTAATCAGACCTAGGGGCTAATATAATTAATTAGGAAATGGGGTTAAAAGAGTTAACTACTATAGATCAATTGGGAAGAATACCTTGGTAAATGAACATATAAGTAATTGACCAAATTGTCTTGTGATCTAGTTTGGATTCTTTTTCCTCTGTCTTAGCAAAGATGGTGTTAATAACCACTTGGCACAAGTGAGGCTCTAGTCTGAGTGACTCTTAGTCAAAAATGTAAACAAAGTCACCTCCCCAAATTTGTGATTGAGTGTGTTATTTTCTATTGTGGTTGTGTGATTGGATTCTGAAAACTTGAATGGTTATATTAACCAGTTTTCCAATATACATAACCAAAGTAGTCCAATACCATGTTTGCCTTCTTATATCCTATACTATTTGTTACTGTTGTTAAGGATAGTTTAATAAAACTCTATAAAATTAAATTTAACTTTTGAGTCTTTTCTTTAGTTACGCAAAGTACCTTGAGAAAGGTGGCATATGTGATCAATTAAGCAGTTGCTTATACCCCAACTTTCTTACAAATTCAGTAATCTGTGCTAGGCAAGAGATCACAATGGTCCCTTCTGGCCTTAAAAAATATCTGAATTTTTTGACTGAATTAAAATTGTCCAAAACACCTTAGGAGCTCTTAAATGCCAAAGTCACTTCTGAAAATGGGACTTAGTGGTTTTGAAAATTTTAGTTCAGCTGTATCGTTAGACACATAAATATAAATAGGATGAGTTTTTAATCAATTCTAATTCAGAAAGCCAGAGGGAAGTATCTATATTCTCTAGTCCC
The DNA here is from genome assembly GCF_002925995.2 of Terrapene triunguis. Classification (NCBI taxonomy): domain Eukaryota; kingdom Metazoa; phylum Chordata; order Testudines; family Emydidae; genus Terrapene; species Terrapene triunguis. Next base: position 15,448,766 of record NW_020664369.1, on the reverse strand, counting down.
TGCATAACACCACTGTGCATAGCTGAGTTGTTTGTACTCCACATAGGTATGAGGATTTGCCCCTATGAATGTTGTAGGGAACATGTTAAAATATACGATAGCAATTAAATCTGGCTGGTAGTGCTAAGTTAAGAATTGTGCTAATAATACATTAATTTTTCTCTATTTTCTTTGCCCCCAGTGAGTCATACACAAAAATAAAATGCATGGGATATTTTCCACACGAACTTCATCAGTAAATGTTTGTACATGTGTGCAAACATTTAAGCCATCAAATCTGCTTTAGATAATACTAGTAGAGAGGTGGGCAAACTACGGCTGCGGGCCACATCCGGCCCACGGGACCATTCTGCCCGGCCCTTGAGGTCCTGGCCAGGGATGCTAGTCCCCAGCCCCCTACCCTGCTGTCTCCCCTACCCCGCAGCCACACCGCTGCACAGGCAGTGCTCTGGGTGGCAGAGCAGCGTGCTCCTGCGGAGCAGAGCTGCAGCATATCTAGCTCCGGCCAGGTGGCACGGCTGCCAGACATGCGGCTCTGAGTGGCATGGTAAGGGGGCCGGGGCCAGGTGGTTGGATAAGGGCGGGGGGGTCCCAGAGGGCAGTCAGGGGACAGGGAGCAGAGGGCGGTTGTATGGGGTGGAGGTTCGGGGGGGGGCATCAGGGGATGGGAAACAAGGGGGTTGCATAAGCGTGGGAGTCCCAGGGGGCCTGTCAAGGGGTGGGGGTGTGGATAGGGGTCAGGAGATGGGGAACAGGGGTGTGTGGATAGAGGTCATGGCAGTCAGGGGATTTGGAGGAGGGGTGTTGGATGGGGGGGTTCCAGGGGGCAATTGGGGGGGGTCCCGGGGATGGTTGGGGTGGGGGGTCCTGGGATGGGGCAGTTAGGAGACAAGGAGCAGGGAGGGTTGGATGGGTAGAGGGTTCTGAGGGGGGCAGTCAGGGGGCGGGAAGTGGGAGGGGGCAGATGGGGGTGGGGGCCAGGCTGTTTGGGGAAGCACAGCCTTCCCTACACAGCCCTCCATACAGTTTTGCAACCCCCATGTGGCCCTCGGGCCAAAAAGTTTGCTCACCCCTGTACTAGTATATATAATCAGCACTTTCCATATGTTATGGACTTGATCTTTCAACATGTCGAGTAGAGGTGATTGAGAATTTTCCAATGTATCTTTTTTCCCCCCAATCAAAAATGCCACTTCAATGAAACTAAAACTATTTGTGAAACAAGGTTGTGTTCAAATTTCCTGACTCAAAAGAAATGTTGACAATTTCAAAACTCATTTCAATATTTTCAGGATGAAAAAATACTGTTTTCTGATTCAAAATGACTTTTTGTTTGAAGTGTAAGCTAATTTTACAGATTTTTTCTTTTTTTCTTTTTTAGGTCAAAATCAAAAGGTAGTGTTCCAAAATAGGCCGTACAAAGCAGATTTTTTGTTTTGAATATTTTAGAGATTTCAACTTTTTGTCCTGATTTGAAGCAGGAAAAGCTTTTGAACTCTTGAAAATATTCATGGATGGAATTTACGTGCAGAACTTGTGTTGAGCAACTCATATCACATTGCTTTCATTATATATATATATATATATTCATCATAGTCTATATGCTTTTAATAAGTATTATTGTTATTAGTGCACTAAAGAATCCCTGATATGGATAATGAATATTTTGCCCAAATGCATATTTAACCATTTTAACTTTGCATTATATTCTGAAGTGCAAGACAATTAAAACGTAATGTATTCATAGACCCTTATGTGGTCTTTCAGAAATGTATTAACTTTTCCCAAAGGTTGACTAGAAATAATTTTCTAATAAATAGCACTGCAAGAATTAATTCCCAATTAAGTATTTCTTACAGAAAAACTTCTTCTAAAAATCCACTAACTTTATGATGGAGTCTTCTACTGAGTCTGTCATCTTTGTATTTATACTGGCCTAGATATGTGCCTCCTGTTCATTAGCTGTCCCTGCACTCACAGGCAGAGGCTATATTATAGTATTAGACTCATGGCAGTAGAAACAAAACAATTTTTGTCAAACTATGCACTACAAAGGAGAAAACGTGTTGTCTATGGTTCTGACTTACTTTAAACTATGTCCTCATTTTGAAATGCCAACTCTAAACTTGTTTATTCCTATGATACCACATACTTTAATAGATAATTTTGTCCTGTTTGCTCGTTTTCCTGATTTGCAACCAGCCTATGTTGCATCACTCCCCCCAGCTCTATATTTTCCATGAATGGGCTATAGAGTTAATATATAACATACCATGAGTGCAATAAATATATGTAAATGCATAAGAATTAACAAAAAAAAACCCAAACTTGAAACATAAAAGAGTAAATCTAACAAGAACAGGTGGATCTCTGAGATATAAAATAATTGCCAACCCTCATACACAATTGTAGTAGGATCAATATACTGTACAGAAATAAAAAACCTTAGTTCCATGGGGATGAGGATAGCTCTTTCTTATCTCATGCAGGAAAGATCGGGTCTTGGGTTCTTTCAGATAAGCTATTTCCAACTGCAACTTCCATACCAGTCCATATTAGGTGGAAATAATTACAGATTTACTTTAGGTTCATAATATCTAGCAAACAACTTATTTATATTAGGCTTAATTTTAGCATTTGTAAATGTATGTGGATGCTGATCTTTTACCAAAATATATATTAAAAATAGTATTATTCTATATTTGCTGTTCATGAAAAAAGAGAGACTAAACACTGGCTTGCGACAGGCACTGTATAGGCAGATTGTCCAGTAATTTAAACACATGTTGTCAGCAGACCTGAGCATTAACCAACAATACCCTGACTTTTTCACTCATTGGGTCGCTCTACAGGAAAGTCTGACAGGCATAATGAACTGTGGCAAGATATGTGATGGTTTTATGTGAGCCAATAGGAACCACGTTAAGGCTACCAACTCCCCCTCACTTATAATCATGTCAGGATCTGGAGTCTGGTTTCAAGAAGTAAATGGTTGCTGCACTGACTAGTTCCCATCCAAACAAAGTTTCCTGCATGATTGCCTGTACTTGCATGATCACACACTGTTGCTCAAATGAGATAGCCATAGCCATATTTTCTGCAGCCTTAAATGGTATTCACAACTATTACTCTGTATGTGTCAAACAGAGGCAATAGAAATCATTTTTATACTTTGTGCATAGTGAATCAGTACATCTTTTTCTAACTGAGGCTGGTGAGTAGAGACACGGATTGTATCACTAAGCAGTCAATACACTATATGGAGATTTGCCCTACTGCATCAAAGTGTGCTCCTGGCATTGTGTAAGATACAGGCCTTGATGCTCTTTTGTCTCTATGACATTTTTTGATTTAGTTGTTTCCTCCTCTGTAGCATAAGTTAATAAGCATATTTAACTAATTAGAGAGACAGGGTGGGTGAGTTAATATATTTTATTGGACTGCGATGGGATTGTGCTACTAAAGAGTAGACAGTGCCACCGCCTGGTGCTTCTGGGGATTAGCTTAGTCCAGCCAACACCCCTTCCAGTGGTTACACCTTATCAGTTTCCCTTCTTTAGCCCCTCTCTCACTCCAAGAACCACAGCATCCTCTTCATGACTCAGCCCTCCAGCCTGGTTCCTAGCATTGGTTCCCCTTCGGGGGGTGGGGGAAGAAGGGGGAAGTGTATCAAAGTTCCTGCTCTCCAGCAGCCTCCTGCTTCATTGCCTCACAGTGGCAAGATGGGGAACCCAAGGCCAACCATCTGCTCTAGATTCTGGCACAGGGACCCCCTCTGCAGCAGCCAAGGTACATTCCCTACACCTTTCTGCCTTTCCCTGAGTCACTTCCATACCTCCTGGCCCTCCCAACTCCTCTAGGGATGCCAGTCTCTTCACTCCATCCTCCTAGGGAGTAACTTTTGACAACTCATCTTTGCATCCCCCAAACATGCCTCTCTTCTCCCAGGGAGTGAATGTAGACTTCTCCCTGCCACCGCTTCTGCTTTCAATTTCCTGTATTTTGTAGAAGCCTGCCCCTCAGAGGTGAGCTTCTCTCTAATTAACTGCCTTCCGCCTATAGCTTCTCTGTTTGCAACCTAATTAGTTGATTGGGCTCACCTGGCCTAATTCAGCTCTTGCAGGGCCAGTGAGTTGAGTACACCCCATCACATGGACTAACTTCTTTTACTGAACCAAGAACCTGGACCAATAAAAGATATTACCTCACTTGCTTTGTCTCTCTAACACCCTGGAACCAACATGGCATATTTAGCTCATGTTTCACAAAATTCATTTCATATTACAGTCCATCATTTGCATCCACAAGGAATTGTGCTCACACAATTGTGTCCAGAAAGACTAACTTTCAGGCTCAGAATTGGAAACACAAAAAAGGAGGCAGGGTTTAAAAATAAAAACAAACAAACAAAAATAGCTTATGGCTTACTTGAGACTGGTCTGTAAAATATACATCTTCATATTAAAGTGTCTCAGCAGTTATACTTCTGTGCAACACTTCCATTGACATTCTTATCAGGATGTTGTCAGAAAAATAAAACTAACAACTTGGTTTTTAGTACAAGTTTGCTGAAGATGATGTTACCCCATGATTTAATGGTTTTGTCAAACACCCTCAGGGACTCATGATCATCTTGAAATTTCAGCTCTTTAATTCATTTTACATTTTTAAACTCTAATTTTTGGGGAGAAAAAACTTTAAAGATCAGTTTTGATTGCAGCTGATGATGTGAAAATAGTGGAATTAATTGTGATGTTCTTGAGCAAATGAGTGATTTCATTAACCTGAAGAGCCTTGTAGAGAAGTAACTTTAAAATTCTCAATTTTTTTGGCATCAGAGAGACTGTTCAAATTATTTATGATTTATAGAGACAATTCACTGTGTCCAGCTGCTGTGGGTGCTGGACCCTCCTCCCTCCCCATTCACAGGCTTCTGTGAATTTTTGTTTATTGCCCATGACCTGGTCCATGATTTTTACTAAAAATATCCCTGACAAAATCTGAGCCTTAGTCAGAGTCAATTGGATCCCAAAAGAAAAGGTCAGCATAGAAAGCCCTTGCCCTTTGTCAGGCTGTCTGGAGTGGCTCATGCCAACCACACAGGCAAGCTTTTATTTGTGATAGATGGTCCCTTATATCCGTCCCTCAAAAAAAAAAAAAATCACAATATTCACGTTACTCCCAGGCCCAAAGGAGCAGTCACATACCATCCCTGGCACTTGAGTGGGATCAGACTGAGTACTTGGGGGGAAGGACCACACCAAAAGTTGCATTGACGGTGAATTTGTTGTTGCCCTTCTGTGACTCAGAGGGTCTGGGGGGGCCTGGCTTCTCCTCATGCAAGGCCATAGGCATATGGCCTCATTCCTGGCACAGGAAGTGCCTTGCATCCCTCAATGAGTAATGGACCCTATATAAAGGTCCCCTGGAATAGCACCATGAAGGACTTTTATGCCTAACTTGTTCTGCCACCAGCTGGATATTAACCTGGCGGTGGAAATATTGCATGTGTTGAAAGCTCAGGTCCTTACACCCAGGGCCGGCTCCAGGCACCAGCTTAACAAGCAGGTGCTTGGGGCGGCCAAGGAAGAGGGGCGGCACCTGCGGCAATTCGGGGGCGGCAGGTCCCTCACTCCCTCTAGGAGCGAAGGACCTGCCGCTGAACTGCCGCCGCCGATCGCGTTTTTTTTTTTTTCTTCCCCAATTGCCCCCAATTGCTTGGGGCGGCAGAAATGCTGGAGCCGGCCATGCTTACACCTTAAGGTGAGAGTGATTATGGGGACGATCAGTCTCCCAGAGTGGGCGGGGAGGGGACAATGGGCATACTGGGGAGAAAAGGCTACACAAAGCTAAGCACCATTCTGGTCCCCAGGCCCTCCAGTAGATCAAGAGGGACAAAGACACTCCCCACACACACACTGAAACCCCCTCTCAACCAGGTCCTGCACGGTGGCTTCTGTGGCAAGAAAGAAGACCACCTCGCCATACATTGTAGAGGCTGCCACAAAGGCCAAGCCCCCCTTCTCCAATGCCCACACATATATTTCCTTATGGAGTAAGGTGTCCACTAGGAGGCAACAAACACTGTGACTCCTGGTGAGGCTGGGGAAGGGGCCCCAGATGTCATGGGTGAAATTAATGGAGGTTGCGACAGATGGTGATTTTGTAGATGTTAAATTAGCTATAGCATATGCCTGGGTTCCCTGGGGAGTAGGGCCCCCAGGGCTGGTTGAAGGCCTTACCTAATGGTTCCTGTCATTCGGTCAGCTTTTCTGACTGCAGCTAAACATTGAGCAGATGTTTTCAGAGAACTTTCCACAATGACTCCAAGATCTCTTTCTTGAGTGGTAGCAGCTAATTTAGACCCCTTCATTTTATATGTATAGTTGGGGATTATGTTTTCCAATGTGCATTACTTTGCATTTATCAACATGAACTTCATCTGCCATTTTGTTGCCTAGTCATCCAGTTTTGAGTGATCCTTTTGTTGCTCTTTGCAGTCTGTATTGAGGTGCTGGTAAGAGAAAGGAGGGGTCAGTCACCTGGGAATTCACAGACCCTGCTTTGAGACCCTAGGGGTCATGACACTGGGCTGGGTGCAAAACCACACAGTTTAAAAATATTGCTTAAAAACACAGGTGGAGGAGTTAAACCCCCAGAATTTGTTTCTGAGAGATGCTGGGGAACATCAGAAAACTAGGAGGACCTCAGAGGAATGATTCCCCATTGAAATAAAGTTCTCTGTTGCCAATCTGAAATGCTTTCTCTATCTGTGCTTGGAAGTCAAGTATTGCTTAGCATATTAGTGAAAATAATGAAAAAGAAAAATCAAATATTGCCAGGAAAAAAATGCAGTTTTCAACAGCTGCAATACATTTTTGACTGCAGTACTCACATTGTACTCTGTGGATGAGGAGAAAGCAGTGGATGTGTTATTCCTTGACTTTAGCAAAGCTTTTGATATGGTCTCCCATAGTATTCTGGGCTGGATAAATGGACTATAACAAGTGTTGGCAACCTCTGGCATGCGGCTCACCAGGGTAAGCACCCTGGCGGGCCGGGCCAGTTTGTTTACCTGCCGCATCCTCAGGTTTGGCCGATTGTGGCTCCCACTGGCCAGGGTTTGCCGCTCCAGGCTAATGGGGGCTGTGGGAAGTGGCGCGGGCCAAGGAATGTGCTGGCTGCAGCTTCCACCACCCCCATTGGCCTGGAGCGGCAACCCGCAGCCAGTAGGAACCGCAATCAGCGAACTTGCGGATGCGGCAGGTAAACAAACTGGCCCAGCCCGCCAGGATGCTTACCCTGGTGAGCCGTGTGCCAGAGGTTGCTGAACCCTGGACTATAATGTGGATAGAAAGTTGGCTAGATCATCGGCCTCAATGGGTAGTGATCAATGGCTCCATGTCTACTTGGCAGCCAGTTTCAAGCGGAGTGCCCCAAGGGTCGGTCCTGGGGCCGGTTTTGTTCAATATCTTCATTAATTATCGGGAGGATGGTGTGTATTGCACCCTCAGCAAGTTTGCAGATGACACTAAACTAGGAGTGGTAGATACGCTGGAGGGTAGGGATGGGATACTAAGGGACCTAGACAAATTAGAGGATTGGGCCAAAAGAAATCTGATGAGGTTCAACAAGGACAAGTGCAGAGTTCTGCACGTAGGACGGAAGAATCCCATGCACTGCTACAGACTAGGGACCAAGTGGCTAGGCAGCAGTTCTGCAGAATAGGACCTAGGGGTTACAGTGGACGAGAAGCTGGATATGAGTCAACAGTGTGCCCTTGTTGCCAAGGCTAACAGCATTTTGGGCTGTATAAGTAGGAGCATTGCCAGCAGATCGAGGGACGTCATCGTTCCCCTCTATTTGGCGTTGATGAGGCCTCATGTAGAGTACTGTGTCCAGTTTTGGGCCCCACACTACAAGAAGGATGTGGAAAAATTGGAAAGAGTTCAGCGGAGGGAAACAAAAATGATTAGGGGGCTGGAGCACATGACTTATGAGGAGAGGCTGAGGGAACTGGGATTATTTAGTCTGCAGAAGAGAAGAATGAGGGGGCATTTGATAGCTGCTTTCAACTACCTGAAAGGGGGTTCCAAAGAGGATGGATCTAGACTGTTCTCAGTGGTAGCAGATGACAGAACAAGGAGTAATGGTCTCAAGTTACAGTGGGGGAGGTTTAGGTTGGATATTAGGAAAAACTTTTTCACTAGGAGGGTGGTGAATTACTGGAATGGGTTACCTAGGGAGGTGGTAGAATCTCCTTCCTTAGAGGTTTTTAAGGTCAGGCTTGACAAAACCCTGGCTGGGATGATTTATTTGGGGATTGGTCCTGCTTTGAGCAGAGGGTTGGACTAGATGACCTCCTGAGGTCCCTTCCAACCCTGATATTCTATGATTCTATGAATGTACTATTATATGGTTTATTCACAGGACTCTGAAATCAGTGCAGGAAGTTTCATGTAGAGTATAGATAGACAGTGATTTTAGCTCAATATTCAGTCAAGCCAACTTCATGCAATTCAGTAACAGATGATTTCTTATCAAGTGCATCCATCAGTGTGCCAATTAGTAACAGAGTAGAAGGCCCCAGATGATATGGATTCCTGTCTAAAAGCAAGATGGATTGAATTTGTTCTTAATGTTCTTGACTGCCAGCAGCATCTAAAATATATTTAATAGCTTTGCTAAGCAGCAGAAGAACAAATGATTTGAAGAATGCATGAGAAGTGTGAACATTGCAGGTGCCTTCTCCCAAGATGCAACTCATTTTTAAGGAGAGCTTAATAGAAAACTGGATTCACACTGACCAACACTTATTTGGCAAGGCAGAAAATCACAATGCAGAAACAGAGAACCAACAGCTACATATCCAAGATAAAAACCTTTAGTAATACTAAGGACTGGATTGTGCTTTACTTTGCATGGGTTGGGAAGAGGGAAGAGTTTTTACTTAGCACACCCCCCACCACACCCTCCATTTTGGGGCTAGACACAATCCATTGGAGGAGCAAAGGCACTGTTCTTTGCTAAAACCATCTGTAGCTATCTAGGGATGGCAAGATGACTAGGCCACAGACCCACATCCACCACAACAGTCATAGTGAGGTAGCAGATGCTATTGCAAGAGTAGCACCTGGCAGAGCCACAGAATCCACTCCACAGGAGGAATACTGGTCTTCAGTAGAGGCTGTTGCTTAAAAGCCACAGTTGTGCTCTAATATGGGAGGAGAGAGAATTGCTGCAGCATCCAGTTGGGATGTAACAATGGCATGTGAAAAAAAAAGTTAGAAAGGAGGAATTCAGAAACTACAGATCAGTAAAACTTACACAACAGCAATGAGACATTCAATTAGATTACATTTAAAACTGATAAAAGATAAATTATCTTTACACACTGCATAATTAACCTTTGGAACTCATGACCACAAGGTATGGATATGAATAATAAGAATATTAGAATAACATTAGAGAGTCTTGATTTGTTGTTGCTGTTTTGATTTTAACTACAGTATATGAACCTTTATGCTTGTAGCCTATAGGACTAACCTGCTTGCTTGTATATATATATATTTTCATATACTTTAAGTATTTGGTTTATTGTAATAGGTTTATAGATTTATATTAAAGTAAGTTTGGCTGTAATGCAAGAGACCTACAGGCCATATCCTGTATGTTAAGCTAAGGCAAAGTTAGCATATCTATATTAAGACCTTTTACTCAGAAAGCAAAGTTGACATATTTCTTGTTACCTAAATAGATGAGTACCCACTCCTGTGTCCATGACCTTTTATTTAGACCAATAGACAATGGAGAATGGCATGGGGATGGGGGGGTTAATGTTGTACCCACAGACTTAACAAGTACACCACAAGAGACTGATGTGCGTACATACCTGACATCACTACGTATGTGGGGTTCCATGGGGAATCACGTCGGGGTCACCATTTGTGGGGCTCCATGCGGAATCACGTCGGGGTCACCATTTGTGGGGTTCCATGGGGAATCACGTCGGGGTCACCATTTGTGGGGAGCGGATAAAGTACACGACCAGTGTGGTTGCAAGCTGAACTCTGAATCCTGTTTATTACAAGCTTTCTTTTATAGTCTTTCTCAACATTACAGAACACAATTAGGCTATAATTACACATCTACCGATTGGACAAGAAGGAGAATCATGTGTTTATCACATGTATAGCCCCACACCGATTGGTTCAACCATTCCTTACATAAGGCCTCATCTTATATAACCACCAGGGGGCCTTACATA
>NW_020664369.1:15398161-15438489 GCF_002925995.2 Terrapene triunguis | reverse complement strand
CATAAGGCCTCATCTTATATAACCACCAGGGGGCCTTACATAAGGCCATGATTTATTACCTTGCAAGTGTCCCATCGTGACCCTTATCCTCTCATGGAACTTTACATCCCCACATACGTACATACATATTAGCCTATGGGGTAAGTGTACCCTAACATTTCTGTGGGTGAGGAATGAAATTTGGGCATAAGAGGAAGGATTTCCAGCATCTGCCCTATAAAAGAGGTAACCCACCTCAATAGAGTACTCCATTTCTTACTTGGCTCCAGTTCTCACTTTACTCCATCTCCATTCTCACTTTACTCTATTCTCACTTACTTCCTCCACTTTATCTATTCTATCTATCTACGAAGACTGCTACTATTAGTAGGCTATACTTGTTCTTCTTAAACTTTAAGTTTCAAAGGAACTAGGCTAAGCTTGGTTTCCCTAAGTTTTATTCTTAGTTTGTTTATTAGGTTTTGATTTAAGTTTAAGTTAGTCAAGTAAACCCTAATTTAGTTTTGATAGCTCTTAGCATTTCCTAAGCACTGCATCCCTCACTCAAGAATTGAGAAACCTGAACCGCAATGCCGTTCCTGTGTCTCTGACCACCAGGTTATCAAGGAAGGGTGGAGTATATTAACCAAAGCTTTGTTGCGTATAATACTATATTATCATATGTATCTTTTGAATAGCAGTAATGCAGTTGTAACTTTGTAACTCTAGGTATTTTACCATTTACTTACTATTATTATTTTTAATAAAAAGTCTTTAAGGCTATATCTGTCTCAGTGTGAGCTTCCTTTAGGACCTCACCGAGGGTCCTTTATAAATTCGGTGGTGCCTGATTCAGGACAAGAACTTTTATCTTCTGATCAAACAGATTGGCAAGCCTAAAACCCATACTAATTAATATTGATGATAATAATTATTAATATTATTATTACAATCAAATAAATTAAATTAATAAATGTAATTCCCATATTATACAAATTAATATTATCAGTACACCCTAAATCAGGCTACAGAGCCAGGAGTCTCGAGGAGTGTGTGACAGGAATTTTCAGGGATTCCAGACATCCTTAGACCCCTGAAAATCTCACCTGAGACATAAGTCAAGAGTTAAAGTTACAGAGAGTTGAAGAGCAAGATTGTGTGTCTTACTCACTTTTAAGAACACAGAACCTGATTTCCTCTGGCTGCGGCTTGGCAGAAGTCCCAGTATTTCCATTCTGTATTGTGGTTTAACTTAAAGTTTTAACTTATAAGTTTTGAATTTAATCTTGCAAGATAAAGTAATACTGGTATTATTTAACGTGATACGTGCGTTTAAGGGGCTTTGTTGGAGGTTGAAGTTGTAACAAATGGTACCGATAAGATATAAAGCAGTAGCATCGGGCCCGATGACTCACACTAAGTGGTGGCGGGGGAGTTGATAAATATATGTATTAATTGCCACCAATAGGCCGCAATAACTCAGAACCTGTATAGTTCTTCAGTCCCCACAACTCTCCCGGGCTGCACCTCTGACCTGTCTGCCTCAGTTCCCCAGATGTTAGGCAGGTCCTGACAGAGGGAAAAGACCTCTCAATCAGCTATGAGCCATTGAGGGAAGAGAGGGGAATGCGCCCCCAACCCCTCTATCACTTACTTGGGACTTATTGAACTAGGTGGAAAACCAGTTTGGGGTATTATTTCCTGTTGTTTCTGTGAAGGGACGCCATCAGTTACAGAGTAAAGCAACAGAGTGTTCATTATAGTTTATTACATAAGCTAGTGAAGTGTTAGAATTCAAATGAGTTCTATGTTATGTGTTAAGGTGAGTGGAGCAAGGGCAAGAGTAGAGTCTGTTGGAGTTGCCCGCAGGATGGCTTTAGAAAACTTTGCCAGAAAATACATTCAGGAACATGGAGGAGATTTAGAACAGCTAAGGAATAGCAAGATGATATCTAAGCATTGTAACCCATGGGGTTTTGTAAATGATGTATTTGATGTAGAAATGAAGCAGAAAAAAAAGAAAGGCTAAACTGGTGAAGAAAATAGCTGTTAAATGTCTGCTCGTAGCGTATAGTTCGCTGGGAAAGAAATTAAATAAAAAAACAATTAGAGTTACTCAGGAAAGCCAGCAAACTTTGGATGCCAGCTTAAAATCACTGGGTGGCTATGAATCAGACCGTGGTCGGCTATTAAAAAGAATTAGAGAGTTGAAAAAGATGTGTTAGAGGAGAATAAAGAATCGGTTCCCACCCCTATGGGCATGGTGGAACCATCGGAGACAGAAAAATCTGCAGGGCCAATTACTAGAAGTAGGGCAAGAAAATTAGCTCAGGCTGATACAGTACCTTTAGGAGCGGAGTTGAAGATTGGGTCTGAGGAGCCACAGGGAGAGTCAAAAGAGGAAGTTAGCAGTGCAGAAACTACCAGCAGTCTGCAGGTAGAAAGGAAGTCTCAGGGTGGCACCAAAGGAGGCGGAGTTGAGTGTCATCATAGAGGAAGCAAGTAGTGAAGTAAAGAATGAGATGAGCAGAGCAAAGGGGGAGGAAATATCCTCTCCTCTGTTAGTGTCCACCCCTGATAGTAAAAATGGAGTGCCTCTCGAAACTGTAATTGTTCAGGGACTAGAAGATGTGGTTTCACAAGTGACATGGGTAGCTAGTGCCAGTGAGGTAATAATCTCTAGGTTACAACAGAGAGAGATACAACAACCAAGGGTTACATGGCACCATATAGATCAGGAGATCCAGCCCCTTTGGGTGGACATTTATTGACATTTGGGCAATCATTAACATTGCCTAGGTCCCTAAAATTTTGTTGACCCTCTACACCCCGAGGGTATTCCTGTTGCAATACTCCAGGAACCACGAGCTAATCCCACTGTGAGGATTGAGGAACCCCCAGGGTTAGGCCAAGGTGTTCCTAAATTCCCTAGGTACCATCATTGGCAAAATAACCCTAACCCACGTAGTAACCCTGGACCTTCGAGTGGGTGTGCCCCTTGACAGGGTTACACGTTTGAATCCCATATAGGGGCCCGGGACCATGTTCCTTTCTTTTCAGATGCTGCACAGAACAATTCATGCCTGCAGAGACCCAAGTCAAAGATGAGGACTCAGTTGTAACGATGTTTAAGCAGACACTTAAGGCTCAATGATGGGATATTCAGAAACTCCGAGCCCGTGTGAATGAGCTAATGATGGAAGGTCAAGGCCCAGCACCCTTGAACCATCCGGTGGCCTCGGTTGACGCATTTCCTTCTCTCCGGTGGACAGCCTCCGGAGAGATAGAAGGAAAATACGTAGATATTTGTCTGCATACTCTAAAATTACTCAGCATAACCCCAATTGGCCCCGAGTATAGTCATAGTCCCTTTAGGCAGGGATGCATGAGGGAGACCCACAGTATCTGCAGTGGTAGGGAACCGCCATAGGAATTTTATTATAAATACTGGGGCAGCAATTAGTATTATCCATGTTAAGGATCCTAGATCCTCAAAACACTTGCAACTTTTGCAAGTAATCAGGTTGTTACCACACTTTCTATACCCATTTGAAGTACAGATAGGTCACCTAAGAAAGGTTCATACCTTTGTATTGATAAAATTAGCAAACCCAAGGAATTGCCTATTGAAACTAGTTTCCTATACAAACAGGGATGTGTTCTTAATGGGTAACCAATTGTTGTGTCTTACTATAGAATAGGTGGCTTATTCCTTAATTATGGAATATGAGATGTATTATATCTTCCCCTTAAGCATGAGGCACTAGTTGCTGTCAGAAAAATGACTCTAGACTAGATGCAAAACTACTGTGATTTGGTAGGCCAATTCTTATGCTTAAAATATATTGTTGAAACTATCCCACAGTGTCAAGAAAATTGGCTTAATGAAGTACAGTAATACCTTATCTTGATATCATCTATAATTTTTCTGATTGTACAAAGTTGAAGGACCCATCAGCGTAGATATACCCAAGCAAATATGTATGCATTTACAACAGGGAGCCTCGTGTTGTAATAAATAATTGGCCATTAGATTTGGAACAGTTAACTGGATCCAAGAGACACCAAGAAAGAAGACTGTGGGCTAATTTCAATACTGTCCAGTATTGAAATGGAGTATATATTTATGTAGGAACTTATTCCTTTGAAAATGTATTATCTTGTATTCTTCTATTTCTGAATTTATGAACATCCTCTTCCACACACATAAGCCACAGAATTATACTATAGAACAGGTGTAAAGAAATTACAGTGCAACTACAGAAGCATGAAACAAAAAGCAATTGATCTGATAGCCTCACCACCATAAGTACAACAGCCGTCGGCAGCTGGGTCCCTCATTTTCCATTTTTTAATTTTAATATAGGTGACAACCTTAGGTGAATGATAAATGTAATCTTTTTCCTTTGTCTTTCTACGGGGTATAGATTACAATTGTTACAGTTTTTATAATGGATGATTACATGTTAAAACTATTTTTTTATTACAGAGTGAAGAAAGGATATCAGTATGGGAAATTAAAAAAAAAACATCCACCACTTTGCACAATGTTTTGACTGCAAGAGCATGACACTTCAGCTCGAGATTGTAATCATGAATTTAAAAACAGAATTATGCTATTAAGGCTATTCAGCTCCTTTTTATGTACTTAACCTTGAAAACATTGATATAAAATGAATATTTTTCCTGAAGGTTACAAAAGGAGCTTTTTTGTCACTATAGACTATTCATTGCAAAAGGAAGATATAAATGCAATATTAAATGGCAAAACTTAAGTTGATTCAATGCTAAGTTTGCACAGCCAAGCACCAAAGTGTTAGGAAATACCAATATTAATGCTGAATGACTCTGTCCTCTTGGGTGTATGCATTAAAATATCATCTTTACATGATCACATTATCTCTCAAATAATAGTGCAATCCAATTATTTTCCTACAGCTTCATATTCATGTGAAGCAGTATTTGGAGTTACACCCTGTAGTACCCTGCCTGTACATGGAAATCACTGATAGGAGATGTATATAATAGAACCATTGTGAAACTGCCGTGAAAAAGAGAACTGCAGGAGGGAAAGGAAAATACTAATGGTGCACTTTAGGCTTATCTACAGAGAAAGAGGCCTCAAAATGTTTTATCTCTTCTTTATTTTTAATTCAAGGAAATTCAGGGTATTCAACATTATGTCTCAGACTATAAATGTAATAACACCTATTCAAAGTTCTCACAGCAGCCAAGATTGGACTGGACATCTGAAATATGTTCTGGCATAATATTTAATAGTATATACTATGAATACTGTGGCCTTGATGGTTAACAGTTAGTGACTATCATTAAGATCCTAAATTCATGTTTGGGCATCTAAATAAGTGGCCTGATTTTCAAAGATGAGGGGCACCAGTTCCTTCTACTGACTTCATTTGGCAGAGAGCCCTGACTTAGACCTCCTGCTATCACACTGACCTCAGCAGGGTTGGAGATCATGTAATTAAGATCAGAATCTGATAAAGAGAGTTGAAGCAATTTATCTGGGATTTAGCAGCTACATCCAAGCTTCGAGTTGAGGATTCCTGCCTGTTGGAGTCCCATGAACCACTCCCAAGCCTATTTGCTGGGATATGTGCAGGTTTCCAGGTTTAGCCTTGCTTGCCCACATACAGCTCCCACTGATTTCAGTAGAAGCCCCCTGGGAGTGCTGAGGTCAGACTTGTTCCCTTACAACTGCATAGTGAATACAGTTCCATTCTTGCTCAGTTCAAAACTGATATTAAGTTGAATTACTGAAAAAAAACAGCAAGTGTTTCTCCCCCTGAGCAGCTAACTAAGGAATTAAATTGAATTTGATTTCCAATTGGGAAGACATTTGTGCCCTTCATAAAAGATTCATCAATATCATTTAAGCTTTGAGGAAGTTATCTAATACTGAGACCACATTTGGTTCTTTTGCTTGTGATGCACAATATTGTTTCCTTCATATTGTATACATGTTTACTGTTGTTACTTCCTTTTTCATTTTGCTCAAGACTAAGACTTAATTTAATCTTCTGAATACGGAAGACAAGGCAGCTCCCCAATGGATCAGTTTATCTGTGCATTATGTATGTAGAAAGAAAGCTAACATAATAAAATTGTTGAAGCGTGCAAGTTAAGGCAGGGGCCTTGCTGAAATCTTGAGAGTTTTAGGTCACCGGAGACTTAGTTAAAGCTGATGGATTAGCAGTGAAGTATTAATAAGGTAAGTACTGCTGTTTGTCATTGTTGTTTATATGTACTGTTGGAGAGAGGCCGTTAACAAGAGTGCTTTCCTATAATTGTGAGACGATGCTATTGTTTTGTGCTGTAATAAAACAGTCAGTTACTTCAGCTTTTAGTGGTTCATAATACCTCAATGCACATAAAACGTAAAATTACATTAAATGATCCAAGTGCTTCCTTGGAAAATGAGTAAAATAACACCACTGCATTGTGGTTCATAATATTAAATGCAGGGAAATAAAATGAGAATCATTTGAACAAGCTGGATTATTTGAGGTTATATCTACCAGTACATTCAGGTTGTTAATGTAGAGCCTGGAGAAAACAGCTAAAAGTCACCATTAAACCTGAATTGTCTGCATTTGTATCTAATCATATTTCAGTGAAGATAAATGATTGTCCAACGAAATGTTTAGGAGTCCTTCACATAACATCAATGCATAAAAATAGTGGAGTATGAAAATGTAGGACTCGATTGTGCAATACTTACTTCTGATGCTGAATATTTAATTTAAGCGAGTGACTTATTGTAGTCCATGTACTTAAGAGCTTCCCTGCATTATCACAAACATTTATTTGTATCTCATTTCCTCCTCTGTAAAAGGCGGAAATAATTATTTTCACAGGAATGTGAAAATAAAATGATTGACATATATGAAGTGCTCAGCCATAGAGTGACCAAGCCATAGAAGAACCTAAATAAACAAAATTTAGTAGGGGAAAAAACAAAACAATTCAGCCCCCCTGATCAGAAGTACCCAACCAGCTCACTACTGTTTTCACCTCCTCAAAAGACTATGAAAATTACTGAGCTATACAATGTGCTCTAAAGACCAGATTTGTAGGCTCTTTCAAACCAAGGTTGGAGGGCAGAGAATCATAATGCCCTTCAAAGATGACATATATCCATTTCTCATCTAAAATATCACATAGGATGGGGTGAGAGGAAGGGAGTTATGACCATACTAAGATGTCAAGGATGCAAATATCCAGGATGGGGAAGGATTACTTAGGATAATACTGTAGCAGTGGGACTCTCTAAGTTGAGTAACAGAAATTGAGAGGGAAAAATATAGTCTGATTATCAGGAAAAGCTTCCTGGCAATGATATTTATTAAACAGTGGAATAGACTCACATGAGAAGAGATGGAATCCCCCACACCTGGGATATTTAAAAATTGGTGGACACAACACAAAATACACTGTAGAGAAAAATATTCCCTTAGTGGGAGGATGCACGAGATGACCCAATGTGTCTTTTCCATCTCTAGCTTCTTTGATCCTATGATATAGGTTTCATAAAATTCACTGGCTTGAGTGCAGAGCGCAATTAATGAACATTAAGATAAAATGTACATTAACATAAGCAACAATAATTTTACAATGCTGTAATGATACAGTACACTGCTCCATGGAATAAAGCAAAAAGGTTACAAATTCAATTGCATTGACATTTAGTTTTGGAAAGGGAACGTTGTTATAAAAATATAATTTTGATTAATTATGCTTTCTATGGAATGAACCATGATATTACAATGGATGTGAGAATACATTTGAGCAAACTAATGTTTTGGTGAGGTAATAAGCAACATGTTCAGTTTTCTGGGATTGTGCAGATGCAGAACCCAGCTGCCAAAAAAATCACATTTGTTTCCTGTTTGTGTGTATTTCCATGTCTACATATTATTTTTGTCTGACTGGGTTTAGTCAACAGCCATCTCCGCAAGGACACAAAAACATATTGATATTAATTTAATTTGTAAATATGGAATAGTTCAGATAACTATTGTGAATTAATAGAAAGATTAAGTAGCCCTTTCATTTCAGCAGTTCCTCTCTGTTGTTATCTACACTCCTGTATTGATTTAGGCTCATCCAGCTTTCAAGTGGTTTAGGCAGTTCTACTGCTTTGTTCAATCAATGTGACTCTAGATCAGTGGTGGGCAACCTGCGGCCTGCAGGCCACACATGGCCCATCAGGGTAATCTGCTGGTGGGCTGCGAGACAATTTGTTTACATGGACCATCTGCAGGCACAGCCACCCGCAGCTTCCAGTGGCCCAAGTGGACTGGCAGCAAGAAGTCAAGGGTGGGATTTCTTCCATTTCCTCTCACCAGCCAGGAGCCCATTGCATTCATTGCACCTGAAAAGACAAAGGAAGCAGCTGTTAGACTCTGGGGGAGGGGT
The DNA here is from genome assembly GCF_002925995.2 of Terrapene triunguis. Taxonomy (NCBI): domain Eukaryota; kingdom Metazoa; phylum Chordata; order Testudines; family Emydidae; genus Terrapene; species Terrapene triunguis. The sequence continues at coordinate 15,430,071 of NW_020664369.1, read as the reverse complement.
CCTGACCTAAAGAGTTTAGTCAGTAAGAGTATGTCTACATGGCAATTAGACACCCTCAACTGGCCTGTGCTAGCTGACTTGGGCTTGCAGGGCTCGGACTGTGGGACTGTTTAATTTCAATACTGATGTCTGGGCTTGGGCTACAGCTTGGGCTCCAGGACCCTGCGAGGTAGGAGGATCCCAGAGCTTGGGCTGCTGCTCGAGTTGGAACACCTACACCGCAATAAACAGCCCAAGCCTTGCAAGCCTGAGTCAGCTGGCATGGGTCAGCTGCTGGTGTCTAATTGCAGTGTAGACATACCCTAAGACTGTTGAAAGCATGTGGTGAGAAAACTTTGCTTTGAATCTGATACAGTTTGTTAGGTTAGGCACCAATAAGTGTTTTATCTTTATTTTTCTTGTGACCATTTCGACTTGTATGCCTCATTATTTGTACTCACTTGGAATCTATCTCTTTGTAGTTAATAAACCAGTTTTATTGTTTTATCTAACCCAGTGTGTTCAGGTTGAAGTGTCAAGGTAATTCCATTTGGGGTAACAAGCTGTGTGCATATGATTCCCTTAAAGGAATAATGGGTTTAATATATTCATGCTGTCCATAAATTTCTGTGGGGAAATCTGGGACTAGGGATGTGTTTGGGTGGTAATCTTTAAGGCTGGTAAGAGACAAGGTGTGGCTGGCTGGCTGCAGCACACACAGACGTAATTTGGAGTGACTTACATGCTGGAGGCTGTTTGTGAGCAGTCCAGGTTGTAGACTATAGCAGCAAGGCATTGTAAAAGGCACCCCAGTTTACAGGTAGTCATTGGTCTGGATTGTACCCTGGTATGTCACAATCAATGTTTGGAAAATCTTGATCATAATTTTGTTGAACATTTAAAACTATAAACCAGAGTATTTCTGCAATCTATGAATACCACACAGTGTTACATATTTAAATTATCTAGATTATTCATTATTTTAGTGTCTTGCAGCTTCTACATTGGTCAATGCCATGCAGACAAAATGGATAACTGCTTAAGAGATTCACAACTGTAGTTCTGCCAGTTGATAAAGGTTGGAAACATTAGAGGTGATTTTTCCTGTAGGACACAGCATGCTAGAATTTAATTGTAATCTTGCTTCATTACCCATCACATTCTCTATTAAATAGCAAAATGATTGCCTGTATTTCTTATTTCCTAAATTATTGTCATTTGGGAACATAAAACAGAATTCTTACTAATATTTTAATGCATTACTTTATACAGAATATTGTTTTCCTTTTAATTACTTAGGAATTTATAGCTCAGGTTCCTTGATGGATGGACTTTAAATTTTTCTTTTGGGACTTTCACAGCCACTTGAATGGATTTAGCCATATATTATATTTTACCCCCCATTCTCCTCTCCCCCCCCAAAAAAGAACAGCTGGCCTACGTACACTATGTCAGCAAAGTCAGTTCTTTTGGACAATTACAAGATGATGGACATGATTCACAGTAATCACCACCAGAATAACCAGAAGCTAATAGAGCAAGTTTTCATGTTTCCCACAGCTCTGAGTAATTTTTTTTTCAGACAATCTTTTTTATAAATCAGCATGGGTATCTATAAATAGAGTAATGGCTAAACCATGAAAGCGACCCAATCCAAATCTTTCCTGAGACACTGGAACTTCTTGTTGCTGTCCTTACTGACCAAAGATGATGCTGTTGAAAGTATTATATTTCATGAGTACAGTTGCGGCTAAAAAGGCCTATGCCCAAGTGGCCATCCTTTCCACATGAAGTGCATAGGCAGCTCGTTGTTGAGGAAGAGATTACAGTCTGTGTCTGCTGAGTCTGCCGCTGTTTACGACTCAGCCTGTGTGCTTCAAGATCCATACTGTGGTTAATTTTGATCTGGGTAACCCCATTGTTTACTACTGCTCACCAGTGTGATCTATCTGTTGCTGATGACTCCCAACTGTCAACATCAATGCTGTCCTGTTTCAAGTTATGCTTCAGAGTGTCCTTGAAGCATTTCTTCTGGCTGCCTCGTATGTGGTTGCCCACTTTCAGTTTGCTGTACAGCAACTGCTTTGTCTTTCTGATCTCTTTTATCTTCAACACATGAACAGTCCAGCATAACTGTGATGTGATAACCATGGCTTCAATCCCTGAAGAGCATAGGCGCTGAGTTTTACTTTTCCCATGGGATGTTCCACCCCCATTCCACCCCGAGGTCCCCCCGCCTCCTCCCTCCCCCTCCGACCCCTGCTCCGCCACCTTCCCCGAAGCCCTGCCCTCACCCTGCCTCTTCCCACTCTCACTCTGCCCCCTTCTCAAGGTGACTGCTTGCTGCTCTCCACCCTCCCCGCAAACTCCTCCCTCAGCCTCCGATCAACAGTTTGGCAGTGCCCCCGATCAGCTGATCAGGGGCACTGCCAAACAGCTGTGGCTGGTGGGTGCTGAGCACCCACTATTTTTTTTTCTGTGCGTGCTCCAGCCCCAGAGCACCCATGGAGTCGGCACCTATGCTGTAGAGTGACTATGTTCCAGATCCTCATTATTGGTATCTTTATTCTGCCATTTGCTGCAGAGTATAGCATGCAGATTTCAAAAATGGAACTTATCTAGAAGCTTAATGTGATGCCTGTAGCAGGGGCAGGTCTCAGAATCCATACAAGTTGAACAGCACAACCACTATATAAACTTTTAACTTGATATGAAGCTTAATACCATGTTACTGCCAGATGCTACCTGACAGTCTGCCAAATAATGAATTTGCTTTGTTGATATGACCTGTCAGCTCCTTGTCTATAGTAGCGTCATTTGACGATATACTACCAAAATAGGAGAAGTCTGTAACAGCTGTCAGCTGTGCATTGCTGATGGTAACTTAGTTTCATTTAGGGTTTTCCTGGTGCAGGTTGATACATGACCTCTGTCTTTTTAAGATTGATTGTCATCCCTTTCCTTTCTGCAGATTCTGCAAATCTGCACATAATCAGTTGTATCTCTTCTAGAATATGCGCTTACAGTAGCTCATGAACAATTGCCTCAAAAACCTTCATGGAAGATCGCAGACTGTTCAGATTAAATAATTTTCCAGAGGATTGGAAATATATCCTGATACTGGCATTCAGGTCTCTTGTAGCATCATCAAGCATTACTGCATAGAAGACATTAAACAAGAGTGGATTAATTATGCATATCCCTGCTTACTACCATTAGTAATAGGAAATGGGTCAGACAGAGTATCATCTACACAGATTTGTTCAAACATTCCTCATGAAATAGCCTCAGAGTGTTGGCCTCAGGAGCTAATGGAGCCAAGATTTCATCTTTCCCTCAGCTCTGAACAAACATTTTTCAGACAATTGTTTTATAAATCAGCATCGACAGCTACAAATAAACTAACTGCTTAACCAGGAAAATGACCGAACCCAAATCTTTCCGAAGACACTGGAACTAGAGTTGGCGCATTTCCAAAGATGTATGGAATTTGCCAAATCAGGTGGAATTCTGTCAGCCGGTGAGTATGCTTGTTTACTCCAATAACTCACTGGTTGCCAGAAAAGTTGACTTAATGTCATATTAATAACTGTTCTGGAGGGCTAGTTTTACCTTTTCTGGGCAGCTTCCACAGAGAACATTTTCCATTACCACCAGGGATTACACTTACAGTACTATTGGGAAGTTTCCAAGACAAACCAAACCAGCAATACCATCTCTTCCAGAAGGGATTCCATAACATATTTTAGGTCATAATGTGTAGTCCTAGAACAAGCAAAGCTCCCATTGAATTCAACAGGTGTTTGTCTGCAAAGGGTCTATGGGCTCAGATCTCCAGTTAACACAATTTCAGTTTTGTTCTAAAAAGCTGCTGTTAATTTATAACTAATTAATTCTGTAATATATGCACTTATAATAGTATCTTCATATAACAATTATAGTTCCCTTGTTTATAAGTGATTATATAGGAACACTGGATTTAATAAAATAATAAAAAGGTACTTGTATACACAAAATATTATAAATGACCAAAATATGAGAACCTACTATGAAATACTATTTAGTATGACATTTGTAAGCTGTGAATGTAACAAGTACTTTGTTAGTTACAATGCTGATCAGATCATTTTGTAAACTTGGTATTTATTCATGAAGCCTTGCCCCCTTCTTCACATCATGCAGGTCAAAAAAATGTATCTATAGGAGTCTTCATTTTCTCAATTATTCTAATAGCAATGATAGTGAAATATCACCCTAATAATTTGTATGTAGCCACAGAATTTAAATATGCCCAAGCCAGTCTCCCACTTTGCTTATTTAGTTCACATTTTAAAATAAGAGCCAATGTAAGTGTCTATGCTAAATGAACTCATCCGTCATCAGAAGTGGGCTGACTTTAAACATCTATCATTTTCAAGTGTGATTGCAGCTAACAACCCTGTGTTAAACAGCTGTTAACAAATCCAAAACAAGTATTAAACTATCTTAGAGTTGTTTCCCCACTAAGCAGAAGTGAGATCAGCTCCTAAGCCAACCTATATATGTAGGTTATATTAAGGTTGCCAGTCTCCATGGTACTGACTGCAAACAAATAAACAACACACACAAAAATCTCTCCAAGCCAGTTCTGCCAGTGGAAACAAGGTTAAAGCTGCTGTTGGGTTTTATTTTTTATAAATACAAGAAGTGCTTAGAGGGGTGATTGTGGAAAAGCTAGGAGTTGAGGTGGCACAGCACCTTATAAGAGACACTGAGCACCTAACCTCAGAGGATCAGGCTTTTAATTTGTGACACAGGATCATGACTATGTGATATGAGCAGTGGACTTCTAACACAACATATGAGCAAATATGCATTGTAATAAAAGCACAGCAATTCTATGGCAGAGGGGCAATGATTTTCAAAATTTTCCATTTGGTGGTTTTGTAAGAGCTCACTCTTTCATTGACAGTGATTCTACTTACAGCATACTTCCTGGGAGGGAGGGGGGACAGATCACCCTCTCCCTTGGGAAAACTCAGCTAAGGAGGAAAATTGGGGTTGGGGGAATCTACATGACCAGAATCCTTGTGGAGTTTTCCCCACATTGTTCCATCTAGAGGTAGATGGAAAATGGGGGAAAAATTAATGACCATTTTAGCCAAAAATTGTCCCTTCATGACTAATTTTGGTCAACCTGCCCCTGCATCTTTCAGCAAATGAGCTATTTGTTTGGGGGGGAAAAATGCCGAGATCTAGGTCTCTGAGTCAGTGACTGCACATTGCCTAGCACAGGGGTTCTCAAACTTCATTGCACCACGACCCCCTTCTGACAACAAAAATTACTACATGACCCCACGAGGGGGAAGGGACTGAAGCCTGAGCTTACCTGAGCCCTGCTGCTCTGGGTTGGGATGGGAGCTCAAGCCCCACCATCCTGGGCAGGAGGGGGGCAAAGCCAAATACCCAGGGCTTTAGCCCCAGGCAGGGGGCCTGTAACCTGAGCCCCGCCACTCAGGGCTGAAGCTCTTGGGCTTTGGCATCCACCCCAGGTTCTGGGGCTCGGGCTTCAGCTTTGGTCCCAGGCAGTGGGGCTTGGGCTTTGGCCCCAGCAAGGATAACACCACTCCTGGTGACCCCATTAAAATGGGGTCCTGACCCATTTTGGGGTCCCAACCCACAGTTTGACAACCGTTGTTCTAGCACAATGGGGTCCTGATTGCTGACTGGGGCCACTAGGAAGTATTGCAATATGGATAATAAATTACATTAAAAAAACTTGCAGGTGCCTAATCCAGCACTCAAGAGTTAGGAAATGGCAGAATTAAGGTTGCTTTTGCATTATGATACATTCTTTGATTCTATGATCACATACTATTTTTCCATAGGACCCCTGCCTCATTCAGTGTATGGGTTGAATAGTGCTGAGGGAATGAATCTGGGTTGTAGAGAGAATGTGACTGCTGTCTGTAGGACCCCTGACTCCTTTGTGCCAGAAGTTGGAAGGTGTGTTGTGAATAAGGCAGGATGAATGAGGCAGGGGACTGCAGGAAGAGAAAGAAGGGTCTCGCAGTTAAGGCAGTTGAATGTATCCCTGGATAATTGGATTCTATCCCTGCCTTTGCCACAGAGTTCCTGTCTAATGAAAGTGAAGTCACTTAAACAAAAATGTTCACAGGTGGTCACTAACTGTGTATTCCTCATTTTCTAGGTGCCTAACTTGAGACAACTGAGGTAAGAGTTTCAGAAATACTGAGCACTCACAACTGCAGCTAATATCAATTGGAGCTGAGCTTTGAATATATAAAGTGCTAAGTACTTGGAAAAAAAACAGGTCCTAGATATCTTAAATGGACCACCCAAAATTCACGGACACCTGACTATTTGGCCTTAATCTTACAACAGATGTAAGATGAAGATAATATCACATAATCTCACAGGGGTTAATTAATGTCTGTTCATGATATATTTGTTAATATATATACTGTGGATGGAGCAGCACAGAAATACAGGAAACTAATAATTCTGTATTTAATCCAGAGTGTATGGTGTGAGGTAAAGGAGATAGGAGATAGACACTGATTGAGGAGGGCAAAAAGAAATACTGAGTGAACACTCATTCACTGAATAAGGTTCTATAGGGGAGTGACCCTTCAGTACTTGTTCCTCAAAGTCTTTCTGTCCCTTCCACTCTGGCTCCTGCTCCTCTCCACCATCCAGCCCGACAAAATTTCTTTCCTCCCTCTACCTCTATGTTTATGTACCCCCCTCTGTATCCCAACCCTTTCCCACCTACTCTTCCCAGCATCTGGCTCTGGCAATATCCCTACCGTCCCCCTCAAATTTTTATATGCATGTACCCAGCTCTTCTTCACTCTGTCAAATTGCTTCCTCATCCTTAAATTGCTTCCTCATCCTCTTTCCCACTGCCTAGCAGGGCCAGCTCTAGGTGTGTTGTCACCCATGGTGTAATATATTTTCAGTGTTCCCCCAATAACCCTTAACATAGACATATAACCAAAAAGCAAAAGCAAAAATGTGGGATTTGGTGCTCCCCAGTGTTAGTGCCCAGGGCAACAAGGAGTCTGGTGGCACTTTAAAGACTAACAGATTTATTTGGGCATAAGCTTTCGTGGGTAAAAACCTCACTTCTTCAGATGTTAGTCTTCTTCTAAATCTGTTAGTCTTTAAGGTGCCACCAGACTCCTTGTTGTTTTTGTAGATACAGACTAACATGGCTACCCCCGATACTTGCCCAGGGCAAACACCCTGATAGCTTCCCCTGCTGCCTGGGCATAAGCAGGGGAACACCGAGTATGGAGAGAAGAGAAGAGGCAATGTCCACACCTACCAGGAGGAACAATTGCTGGAAACGTCCTTTTCAGCTTCTGCATCCCTTGGTAGAACATGTCCAGTGTAGACAGAATCTTTAGAGAATTTAGCTGCCAAAGTCTAACAAGTCTCTACTGGGTTTGTGCAAACTGAGACTTTTCAGAGAAATACAGCTTGTCTAAACCATTCTAAGAAATGACTGAACCTGTTTACCTGAAATTAAAAAACAAATAAAAAAAAAAGCACTGACACAGACACCCAGCATGGAAAATTTAAGCCAAAATGGTTTGTTTGGCAATGCTATAAGCAGCTGAAAACCATTATTTTATAAAGGATAGTGTCAGGCAACCTTAACTCCAGGCAGCACTACCAGCTCTACCAATAACAAAAATAGTATTAATATTAATAATAATTAATAAATATTAATTAATTCTTGTAGTGTATTCAAGAACCAGTATGTGGCCATGTAATAAAAGACAGGGCAAAATAAGTGCTGGCATGATCTGGTTCTGATCCAAAGCCCAGTGAAGTCCATAGGAGTTTTCCCATTGATTGCATGCATCCACTTTTAATGGGTCAGGTTGATAGCTGGGTTCAATTTCACTGAAGTTAATCAGTAGGACTTCTTGTGGAGTAAGGTACCTACTATTGTGGGTAAGTATGGCAGAATCTGAACTATTCATTTTATCTGCGTATTTGTAACTTCATAGGTATAGGCAAATTGAAAACTAGTGGCCAAATGCACCAGTATGTTCGACCTACTTTGGTGATACAAAGCTGCCATAAACCTAACAAAACCATGCTTTTAATAACTTTGCATGATTGGATCAGTGCAAAACTGCTGGAGTGTATCAGTGAATCTGGACTGGATCTTTTCCATAAATCAATGTAAAAAGGTATATGTTTTCCAGGTACTAAGTATTAAACTGTTTTAGATAGGAATAGGATAGCTACAGTAAGGAGGAAATTGGAAAGGCTTAGCATTTCACAGGATCGGGTCTTAAAAGCTCTTATTCACAGTAGTACTACTTATTCATGGTGCATAAGTGTGGCAGAACTGGTTCCTTAGATATGTAGATGAGAACTGCAAAGCAGCAGTTTTTAAGCCATAATCTGTAAGTTTTTAAAAGCACACAATGCCAGTTTCAAACCCTAAATTGTGAAAAATGAATCCAATAAGTGGCTAAGTTACAAAATGGGCCATGTATAAGAATCAGGGCATGAAAAGAGGATGTGTCAGAAAAAAAAAAAGGATTTGTTGTCAAAACTGTCCTATAAAATTTGCATCAATACAGGAATTTAAATGTATTCATTGCAACTAGTGATGATACAAATAAGAAAAAAGAGGATCAATACCACTATAATTAGAAAGCATGATTCTGGAAACTGTTGTATGAAGAGTCAGAAACAACTCAGTTTGACAACATAGCAAAGGTTATTCAAGACATGAAAACAAAATAAGGTTTTGTTACTTTGTGAAATAAATGTGAAATGAAGCATGTGGGGGTATGCAGGCACATTTCCAGAGTTTTGATACGAATTTGAGTGACACAAGCACCTGTCATTGAACATCAGCTTTTAAATACTAAATATATTTTGAAAATATTCTAAAGGTATACTGCTTAACAGTTCAATAAACAGTGTATAATAGTGAATACATTCTTCATAAAGGTGCCAAAACCTCATTACCATCTTCCTCAATATGCATTCTTAACAAAACTCATAATTATTACCTATAAGGCTGCAATAGTGTTAGTAGCAGATCCAGATGAATGCATGGTGGCAGAGCTCTTCGAGAATTATTTTTCAAGAGCTTTTGTGGATGAAAACTTAAATATTTTCTCAATTAATGTGTAACTAGCCAGTAGAATAAAATAAGTGTAAGTATACAAGATTTCTTCAAACCTAGTATTACAATACCTGGACAGGAGTTAGCACTATATGACAAGAAGGGGGAAGACAGTTATTCACATTTACAAATGATGACAATCCTTGAAGAGATTAACAGGAAGTCAGATGGTATGCAATCTGCATTGGCAAATGTAGACGCAAAATTTGAGCAATTTAGCCATCAGGCCATACAATCAACGTAGATAATTTCATAGTTTGGGTGGAGCAGCAAGCCAAAATAACGCAGACTCCAATAAAGTGAGTGGTAAAGCAAAGCATTGTTTCAATTTTATGGATAATGAGTACCGTGACAATGCATGTGAACACTTTGGCAGCAATACTGAACTTTTAGAGCATCAGCTGAGGCACAGAATTATGCTATCTGCTCTACATGAGGGCTTAAAAAGGGGATGATTCCATCTCTTTGTTTGAAATACAGCCACTTGCTGTCCTTGAATCCCATTCTATGGTCCAAAACACACCACTCTTTGGCTGGGGAACTAGTAGGCGGGCTCATATTCAGAAGGGTTCTGAATCCTGGTGAGCCACAGGATTTCTGACTTGTGAAACATAGGCTGTAAATAGAAGGATTTGGATTGTAAGGTTCAAACATAATGGTCCAGATCATCAGCATCCATCTGCATATCCTCTCCAATATCATGCTGAAAGTGTGGGACATCCTTCATCAACCAACCAAGGGAAAACATTTAAGGGCTGTAAAGCCTGAGGTAAATGCAGGTCTCTTCAGGCTAAAAATCTCCAAACAGTGATCAAGAGCAAGAAGAATACCTTTGAATGGGTCAGCTTCTCCAACAATTACAAAAGATAGGGACTTTATATATTATCAATGATTGGGAATGGTAGAGGCCTTTTTTTGCAAATGTGGTAAGTCTCTCCTGCACCACAATATTTCAGAGGTAGAGGCCCTTCCCCTGAATGAGTAGCAAGAACCATCTCCAAATATTGTTGCAACGCAACCACCAACACAAGTATGATTAGGTTTGATGTAAAACAAAACTAATCGGGAAGAGACACCAACAACAGCCCTACAGTATCTTCCTGTCACCTACTGGGGCACAAAAACCACAGCTGTAATAACTCCCAGGTTTTCTGTGGTTCTTTGGATACATGGGGAGGGGAGGAAATGGGGCATAAGAATTGGAGTGCTCATTAACATGAGTAATCCACTTAGCCTGATACACAGATTCTGGCTGGGAGAATAGAGCACTGATGCAATAAAGCAACCTGTACTCTGAACAAGTCACCCCAGTGCAGAACAGCATACACCCCAGAGTACCACTCACTCAGACTTTTTTTATTTTCTGTCATAGCATATATAGCATATATAGCTGGCTATGTTGAATTACTGGAAAATGGTAACACAGTCTCGCCCAAACGAATTCCACAGCAAACAGAAGCAAGAACACTGCCAGGAATTTGAGAGAAAAATAATGTGTTTTTTTCCCTGTAAATATGCTCTTGGTACCACTTAGCACATAAATACCTCCTTTAGGTTTTTATGAAGTTAGAAAAGACACAGGCTTTCAAACATCTGAGGTATGGGGAGAACAGTATGTAACCACATTCACCATTTCTGTCAAGTACAACAAAGCTTTATGTTTGACACGAAGAAAACATTCTTCTATCTTTGAATACCAAGGAAGTTATTATTATAACTAGAATGGTATTTTCCCCTGTATTTGAACATTAGTGCTCATGTAGTGTTGAAAGCAACTATTTCATTTTAACAGCTAGATTTAAAAAAAATATATCATTTACAATATATTCAATTCCTCACAGAGGAAATCTTAAATTTCAACTAACTTGATTAAAGCCCCAATTAGCTTTTAAATTTCCCTACACTGATGAGTCATTATTTCTTTCATATTTCTTCTCATAAGTGAGAAAGATAGTTATGAAACAGTTTACATTTTATATTTTTTGTTATTGACAATTTCCCTGAGCATTGCTAATATTGACAACAATGGACTACTCATGTGCTTAAAGCCAAGCAAGTGCTCCTGGATTGGAACCACTGGTCTAGTCATACTGAAATACATCGAAGCTGCTGGATACTCACTGCTTTTCAAGGTCAGGTCATTTTAGTTCCTTATGTATTAGTATAAGGATTTGGCTGACTAATGACTTTGGGTGCCAAATTTAAGACACCTTTGTGGGATCAGATTTTCTGAGGGTGAACGCTCACAAATTTCTGAAAATCAAGCTCCTTTAAGAAGTCTCATGCTAGGCACCAAAAATTGACTTAACAAAAATCACAGGTCACTTTTGAAAATCTTTGTTTGAGTCTATTTTTAGGCACCCATGCTTAAAGTCTTGCCCGTAAGCCATATAATACACATCCATCCTTAGCAGGCAACTTCCTCTCTTATTGGGCCATCCCCACCCAAAGTATCTCCAAATGTATCTCCACTGTTATTAGTAGATCATCTCTGTTACACAGCTTAGTTCTGCTGAGCCCTTAAGATAGGGTTTGCTATATTTTGTTTATTATAGGTATTTGTGTGGCAACCTTCACCCTCTTATTTTTATCCATTTGCAGTTGAGTTTGGTTCAGTATAGCCAATACATTGATATGAATTTTGCTATCGGAAAAGTTGTCCACAGGAAATAAGAGAGGCAGTTCCTTGGGGAACTTGGACTTGCCTTATGGGGGACTTTAAATAGCAGGATGCAAAGTTTGAATGTGATTCACTAATCCCCGAGGAACCAATAAAGACAAGAGCATAGCATTGGGATGATAGTTTCCACAGCCAGTGGTGTTGAAGTATGAGGATTCTGCATTCTATACCAATCAGGGCCTTTGCTGAGGGGATGGATTCATTTCTCAACCTGAGCAAATACAGAATAAGGATCTAGATCTGGACACTGCTAACAGCAGAGTCTTAATGGTAAGGGGCTGCCCCATACAAGGAAAAGCACAAGAAGGCATTGTGCCTTGCAAAAGCAGAAAGCCTCCAGGACATTCCTGGCTGCAATGGCAGGAGGACAACTAGGCACTCCTTCCCCTTTAGGGGATGCAGCATACCCCCCAGCATAGCTGACCAGCACATAGGGGTGTAAAGCCATGCCAATACCTTTCCCCCGCATCTATCCCTATCTTGCCAGTTCTTCTAGGTGGATAGATTTGGTAGCAGTTCTTATGCTCCCCCAACCAGATGGCCCTCAAATCTGGGGCCCCTTTACATGGCATATGGAAAGGGAGAAGGCTCCTTGATCATTTCTATACACTTTATGCAGTCACATAAGGGAAAAGCCACCGTTTAGCCCTAGATGGACAGAAAGTGATTAATAACCTGATTTGCAGAGCACTTTCCAACACCCATCGTCTTCAATGAGAATGGAGGTTGCGCAAGCACCTTACAGGATTGGGCCCAAGGATCCAATAAGCGAAGGCAGGGTGACTGCCTGACTTCCAAATCAATTCAATCCAAAATAAATGATGCAGTTCATTGCACAATGTCATAGATGTTTTAATATAAAAAAGAAATACCTTTACAAGCATTCAGTTGATAGCCACCCTTTATGAAAAAGCCCTGACCTAATTCAACAAAGAATTTATTTTGGTTTCACAGATAGGTAGGTTTTAAGCATGTATTCCCTTTTAAATTGCACTTTGTAGAGTATTATACCCTGGGCAAAATTATTCATAAATGGCACTAATGAGTGTCAAGCTGCATTGAAAGCATTTTGAAAATTGTCCTATTAATTAATGGTGTAATTAAGCTTTTGTCAGTGACATATCATATTTCTGACAGGAATAGATGGCCTATGTAAGTCTGTGCTAGGCAACCATCCAGGCAACCACTGTGTATAATGGATGGCAGCAATTTAGTGTAGGTTTACAGTGATGGGACCACCTGCATAGGGGGAGCTGGCAACCTGCATGCACAAACAGCACTTTGCACTGTAGCTCGGTAAAGTCGCCTTAGCTTAGATTGATGTAGCCCTCCCTAGGATGACACATTAGCTTTTTGCCATTAAACCATAAATAGTGTTTCTCTGAGCTCCTGTGACAAAAATGTCAATTAACTTCCAACTTTCATTTCCATTTAATTTTGTATTCTCATTCTATTTGCATATTAATGTGAACATGGTGCAGAACTGTTAGATTAGAATACCTAGCTAAGGCTAATAGCATGTAATGCATACTTATTGAGTGTAATAGTTATGAAAACATAAAACTTTCAGGAGAATTTATTACCAAGTTCCAACTTCCATCAGGAAAAGAACCAAGTTGTTCAGATCCTCCTCCTCCCCCAAAATGATTGGATGACATATACATGGATAGGGGAAGAAACTAAAAAAAAAGAAAGAAAGACAGAAAATAGATGGAGGGGATGGGGAGAAACTTCTAAGTGCACATCAGCACAATATAAACCATTTTATTCTGTTATTCCCTTGGCAACAGATCTCTATTAATTCTAATATTAATAATTTATAGCCTGGCTTCAGTTAACAAGGTCTTAGAATTGAATCCAGAAAAAGAGAATGAAAGAGGAAAATTGCATTGGTGGGATGGTTTTACTTCCATGTGGTTACATTGTCCATATGCTCCGATTTATTAGTTGCATGTCTTAGAACACATCTGAGTATTTTTCAAATGTAGATGAACAAAATTATTGAGCGAGGAATGATATAAAATATCCAAAATCTTGCTTGGCATACAAAGTAGCAAACTGGCTTCAGCAGAAATTTGTTGCATTTAAACGTTGGTGTCTTGTCTGACCAGTCTGTTATGAGTAGGGTGACCAGATGTCCCGATTTTATAGGACAGTCCAGATTTTTGGGTCTTTTTCTTATATAGGCTCCTATAACCCCCCATCCCCTGTCCCGATTTTTCACATTTGCTATCTGGTCACCCTAGTTATGAGAGACACAAGGTGGGTGAGGTAATGTCTTTTATTGGACCAACTTCTATTGGTGAAAGAGACAAGCTTTCTAGCTTTCACAGAGCTCTTCTACAGGTCTGGTCAATGGTTATGGTGCTGTTTTACAAAGGAAATACTTATACAAGGGCTCTTCTACTGGCCAATTCCAGATTTTCCATTTTTCTATGAGGTCCCTGTATAATTTCCTCTAATTTCAGATAATTTTGGTTCTAGATCCTGTGAGGTGCATGGTGCTGCGCACCTTTAATTGACACTGAACTCACTGGGAGTAGCACCTCAATATATACTTAGTATCTCTCAGGACTGTGTGATTGATCTGTGAATAATGCATTGTATTTAAAAATCCTGGTCTAAACTTCTTCCCAGTATATCGTTTTTAAGGGGGGGGGGGAGGAAACAGACTTACACCAGTGATGAATTTGGGCTACAGTGTGTATACCATAGATTGGTATCAATGTGACTAGGAAATTTACTCCTTAACCCCTTCGAAAACTCATAACTCCGGAATGAAAATCTAGTTAACTGCTGTAGCTATGGAAGAACTGGAAGCTGATTCAATGGCTGATATAAATCAAAGATATCACCTGACATACCCCCTGTCCTCCTCTGGGTCACCAGACATCCCAAACACCAGCGGATGCCATAACTCTGTTGTTCTGAAATTATTCTGGGATAGGATTGTTAGGACTCCAATGGTCATGGCTTTTACACTGATTGAAAATTCTTTTAAGCAAGACACACACTGTCACTTTGGAAGTTTGGTGAGTGTCCAATACATTTAAATTAAAATGGTGATTCATTACTGTGCCTAAGACACAGAATTACTTTGTCATAAATTATAGGTAATCTGCACTTTAACATTAACTCCATTACCAGTAATAGAGTTTTAATGTGGTACTTACATGATGTTAAAGGGAAAATCTTTGATACTCCTGGATATATCTAAATGAGGGAACAGGGACTAAATTGGAAAGGTTGGAACATTAGAGATGCTGATAGTACACAAGGGATTGGAAATGAAGTGGAAGGGGCAGGGCCGGCCACAGTGATATGAAAAGAGAAGATGGGGTAAGGCCCAATAATGGGTAAGAAGGAAGGAATAAAGGACAAAGCAGGGGACAAGACAGTAGAAGTTGCTGGGGGTACTGACAGGTGGAATCACACAGCAAGGTAAGATAGGAATTTGGGGCGGTAAAGCAAGGGACAGAGAGAAACTCAGAGGAGGAATGAAGTCAGGTACTGTGGGTTTGCAACAGGAGTTTATGATGCAAGATAAACTTATAATTATAAAATCAGAAATTGGACATGATAAAAATGATTAGATCATCTAGACTACTACCTTCCCCTGCAAGAGCAAGATTGTTCTCTACGGAGAGGCAAATTGTAAATCACTCAAGTAACCATTCCCTTGCCCACTTTAGTTCCAACCTGGGGGCCTAAAATTAAGCTCCTAAATCTATATGTAGATGACTAAGTAGAAGTAGTGAATTTCAGAATTGCTGAGCCTTTTCAGCTTGACTTCAGTGGATTTTAACTTTTGCAAAATCAGCTACTTGTACTCTATTTAAAATGTGGATTTAGGAGTGCAACATTAGTCACCCAGGTTTGGAATTTTTTTCCGGTACTGTGAGCATTGTTTCTATTCTCATGATTCAACCGTTGTTACTTTAAGAGAAAGATGGTATTGGAGTAGTACTGTTTTCTGTGTTTTATCTTTAATAAAAAAAACCTTTTTTTCCTGCAGAGATTTGTTATTGAAGCCTATGTTTTGTTTTGTTTTTAATCTTACCAATGAAATTAGGGCTGGTCAAAAATTCTGTGAAAACTATTTTTTCAATAAAAATCTAGGGTTTTGATTAAACTAACTTTCATGAAGTGTGTCAGCTTTCCACAGAAATTGTTGACTCTGTTGGAAGACCAAACCACCCAACAATACTTTGATTTGGATATGCTGTCACAGTGTCTCTTGTCCCCATTCTCCTCTGGGACAGGTTCCTCACCAAGGCTACATCTCTCAGTATACACATGGCCAGGGACTCCCATGATTCACTGCAATAGCTTAACAATGGTGGAGAGTGTGGTGCTTCCTAGAAGATGTAGTTTGTTCAGCGAGCGCAGGTCATGGAGAAGAATGGAGACATGAAGCATGCAAACTACAATTCCCATGAAGCACATGGTGGCATTACCCAAAATGTTCTGTTTTAAACCAAAAGTTTTTGGCTTTTGATTTTTCAACTAAAAGTCAAGTATTTCCATGTACGTTTTCAAGGAAATATTTTTTTCCATTTTCATCAACATTTTCAGTGCAATAACTAAATATTCTTCAGTCATCTCTAACTAATATGTTGACCCATTTGACATCCTATGAGAACTAAATGCTTTTAAGTTGTCCATTTGGAATCTGAATGTATAATAATAGATAATGATGCTTCCTTCCCTTTCTAAAGTGCTTTGAGACTTACTGGCGAAAAGTACTATGTAAAGGCTACGTACTATTGTTATTATTACTACAGAAGGGTGAAATGAATAGCAAAGAGATACTTTCATGACCTCTTTCCGCTCTTTAATACAGTGATGTAAATTCAGAAAGTCATATAGAATATAGAATACACAAAACAGCACCAAGGGACTCTAGCAGATATGTTTCTATAATTGTAACATGCCTGGGAAAATTGTGTTCAGCACCTCTCAAGTCATACTTCCTACTATGTGATTTAGGTGCATATGATGATGTATTGAACATCAGACATCCAAAAGAATCTATGATCACATTGTCCCTATTCCATCTTTCAGGGGCATGTACCCACCTTCCCATTCTTTTATTATGTTTGAAAGGAAGGATGGTCCAATATTTAAGGCTTTCACCTTTAACTCAAGATTACAGGATCAGTTCTCTGCTGGACCACAGACTTGCTGCGTAAGCTTGGGCAAATCATTTAGGAGTAGATTTTCAAAGATATTTAGGAGCCTAAGGATGCAGATAGGGATTTCCTTAAGCACCTGAACTGCTTACACACTTTTCAAAAACCTCTCAGTGCCTATCTGCATCTTTATGATCCTAAATATCTTTGTAAATTTGGTCCTTAGCCTCTGATTGCAATGGGAGTTAAGCACATAAATATCTGTGAGGATCTGGGCCTCCATTTTGCAATTGTAAAATGAGGATAAACACATTATAGATTATAGGGTTCTCAGATATTATGGTAACAGGGGGCACAGAGTTGCCAAAGGTAGGTAGATAAGCAGCCTTCTAATGGCCTTCTATGATGATAAGATATGGTCATCCCCAATCAAGACCATAACAAAACTCAGCCAGCTGTTGTATCTTTTATCTTCCCCCTAAAGATCACACACTTTACCTCCCAGACACTTCTGGTCTCCCTTAGCCTGCTGATTTACAGTCTCAAGTTAACTCCTAAAACCTTCTCTCCGGTTTTCCCTTCAATCCTCTGAACTGGACTGATGACTGAGAACTTTATGTTAATCAAGTAATCTACACATTGTGAAATAATTATTGCCAGTTTTAAAAATAAGAAATAATTATTCTCTCACTACTTCTTTTCATCCTAAAAGTAATGTCAGAAGAAGAGTAAATGAATATTGTATCTGCTTGAAAATATATTTGGTTTACATTTGCAGTTGCTTCATGAAACATCTGTTCATAGTGCTATTTCCCTGTATGTCATATAAGTGAAAACAGCTTGTCACATAAAAGGTAAAGGTAACCAGAACATTAAAATGGTTCCTTTTCACATTCCTTCATGACATTGGCAAAGCTTGGAATTTTGACAAATTTACAGTAACAGCTTTTGAGCTTTAAGGTTTTGCACATCAGCAAATAGCACTTTTTATTTAAAGGGTTTGATTTGCAAAACACATACTACACATGCACATACACTCTTTATATGTGTGAAAGACAGTGATTTTAACTCACTTGTTTAATAAACTGCAAAAATCCCATTCTTTTTCAGCATTAACAAATTAAATCATGTTAACACAGCCTGTATTTGCCATTGAGTGGTATCACAGAAAACTACAAAGGAAAAATATTTAGGATGTTTTCAGAAATGCACCTTTCAAGTTTAGTAGGTAGTAATAGTTAATACAGCCATAAAAATAGCTAAAAAAAGATTATCATATTTGGGGCTCAGTAGTGATCTGGCATTCAAAGTCTGTCACTAGTTTCAAGAAGTCACATTCTACAAATGTCATGCAGGGCCGTCCTTACCCATACACAAAGTACGCAGCTTTGGGCACCAAACTTGGGGCACCAAATTTCCTGGTGCCCTGCGCAGCTGCGTGCTGCTCCAGCCCCTGCCCCACCCCTTCCCCATAGTCCCCGCCCCTGCCCCTGCCCTGCCCCCGTCCCACTCCACCCCTTCCCCAAAGCCCCACCCCTGCTCCACCCCCACCCCACCTCTTCCCGCCCCTGAGGAGTGCAGCACTCACTGGTGGCGGGAAGTGCAGGGACCCTGCCCCAGCCATGTCGCCAGTGAGTGCTGGGGGGTGGTTCCCCCCTGTACCCTAACCCAGCCCTTCCCCCCCGCAGAGGCCAGCCTGGGCCCCAGAATAGCTAGGGATGTCCGTGATGCCATGGCCACCACCCCATGCCCTTATATGTTTCTGCCTGCCTGTTCATTTCTCAGCTTAGATGTCTTAAAGTGTGAATTTACTTGGAAAAGTTATTCAGCAAAAATGCTTTCATGGGGGTCCCATGTTTAATATATCTGAATGATTTCTGCATCAGATGTGCTTCATTCACAAGAGTTGGGGGAGGTTTCCAATTGCCAGCTCTGCAAACTCAACCTGAAGTGAGGACGTCTATTCTCTGTCTCCCACGTCACCACTACTAACAAAGTTGCAGTTACACCTGTATACCCCTTTGGTCTTCAGATTGTGCCCTCATTGCTTTTAAGAGCTTTACTCAGATGTAACTGGTTGTAACCAATTCTGCTGATGATGTACTAAGTTGAATGATGAATAAATTTAAAAACTTATTCAAGATTAGCTGTGCTGGTTCCTATTCTTTAAAGTCTGTATATATGATGACTAAGACACACATTTTTACAGAGTCATATTTCAGAGCAGAGCTCAGTTTAACTTAGTAAGCCCTGGCTATATTGGAGACCCCAATTAATCTTGTTCCAATGAGTATCTACACTCAGACACCAACATTTAGGTTCCCACTGTCATGCCTTAGGTCGGGAGACAATTTTTCCTTTTCTGTGGTGAGAAGTTAACATCCATCACAATCCATTTCCCCATTTCTTTTTTGTAAAAAAAAAACATTAGAATTCCCCCAGTCCACACACACACACTTGTGATGGAGTTTATGACTTTTCTTGGTTTAATATTTATTTCCTTATTCTTCAATATTTGTGCCATTTTTTTGTTACATGGTGCCATTTGTATTCCCTTTTCATGGCATTTTAAATGTCTGTTTTCTCCTAGAGCAGGGACATTACATACCATTTTACTCTTGTCTGTGAAGGGAGTGTTTGTAGCCATACTGCTTTGTGCTATGATGCCATCAGATCAAACAAATTAACTAAGAAAAGGTTTGGTCAGGTGGAAGGGCTTCAAAGAAAGATGATTCAGGAAGTTCTGCTGGTTATTAACACAATCCCCTCTTATATTTCTCAGGGAAGGAATGAAAGGAAAGAAAAACCCATTCCTTTGGGCTAAAATTTATCAGAAGGCGATGAAAGATTAGGCAGTATAACAGCATCCCTCTGCCAGGCATCCACAGAACTGGACTTGCATCTAATCTGAGGAAAGTAGAAATACAAGAAAGGGGCATAGCTGGAAGAAAGTTGTTACCTGCAGTAGTTTTCCTAAATCAATAGGGATGCTGTCAGCATTTACCACTAGTTAATATAATCTGTGCTGGGTTTATCTTCACT
Organism: Terrapene triunguis; assembly: GCF_002925995.2. NCBI lineage: Eukaryota > Metazoa > Chordata > Testudines > Emydidae > Terrapene > Terrapene triunguis. The sequence continues at coordinate 15,410,078 of NW_020664369.1, read as the reverse complement.
CTTTTTGAAATTCTTAGGAAAATGTAATAAATCATTTGTGTACTGTATGTATTTGATTTCTTAATATGAAGTCCCTTAAATCCAAATGAAACAGTCTGCTTGATATCAGAAATGGTCTCTTTCCAGGAGATATTTTTATGACATCCATAGCAGATGATTTCTTTTTATTTCCTGATCAGTCAGTCTTTTCTGCAGCTCCACAGACTTTTATTGCTTCAGTTAATAATAAGACTGGATCCATTAATAACCCCAGGTTGAAGGCACAAGCATTAATACCACAAACAATCCTGGGGCTAGGTGCGCCCCTGAGGACACATCTTCCCTCTCTCCAAAGATGAATCCTCTCTCCAGTACAGCTTTAAATTCCAACTTGTGCTACATAGGAGCACTGCTGGCATAGGATTGCTGACAGTTGTGTTGTATGAATTCATCTCCAGACCAAGGCTGTGAGCTGCAGTGGTCACTTCTACCCACACCCCTCTCCGTCCCCAGGAAGTGGTGGGTAGCAGGTGTATTGTAACATTGCCCCAGTCCCATCCCCCCGCATACACACACAGAGAGACTTTCCACTAATGGGGGCCTAAAACCCAGACCCTGCCTGTGCAGGGAATTAATCTAGGCCCTGTTCTATAACTAAAGAATGTGTTGGGGCTGCTCACAACACTTGAAATTTTGAAAAATTTCTACCAGCTTTAGTGTTAACATACAGACTTACAACATTTAGTTTTAATAGCGATCTACTGCCTCACATTGCTATTGGATCCAAGGTGCTCTTCATATCTTATACAAGTCTTTCCTGGAATGCAATATTCTTCATCATTATGTTTATAAAACTCCTGTCTCTGCCTCCTTGCAAACTGCCCACCAGATCTGAAACCCCCCATATCTATAGATGGTGCTTCTGCATAATGTGGGGATAGAAGGAGGGGGAGAGTCCGTTTTTGTGGATCTCCTACTCCCCACTTCTTCATGTACTGGCTAAATACGACAAGTACTAGCATTTTGGGTGTTTTGGGGTTGGGTTGTTTGTGTTTTTTTAACCGCCGCCAGCAGTATTCTCTCTGAGATAATCTGGCCAAGACTGTCAGTTTCACCCTTGAATTTCAAGGTTTGATTGGTTTATATCATAAATATTAGCTAAATTTCAATGCCATTTTTATAAAATGTTGACTATTTTGTGCTCTAAGGAGCATGTTCAGAATTATTCCAGAACATTTCTTCCTATTTTGTAAACTATTTGTCAATATTAAATGGAAATAAATGGGGGGGAAAGAAAAAAAAAGCATCTTCTAAAATAATGACTAGGGACCTGATTGAACCCATGAAAACCAACAAATTGAAAGCAAAAACATCTGATTCCATTCTTAAGTCATAGCAGGTGACTAATAACAGTACATCAAGTTACACAGCACATGTGCTGCAATATCTAGGCATAGCAGCATGAGTTAAGAATGGAGTGAGAAAACTTAATTGTGTATTTAGAGTATATTGTGAATTTATAGGTTTAAAATAGAGAATCAAAGTAGTTTTAATTTTATATATATAAACTACCTTGATATTCTCTCTTGATAAGTTGGTTTATATATATATATATATATATATATATATATATATATATCACTCCTCTGCTTCTCCCTCCCCCTGCACTGTGGGCTAGTATTGTTTATTTGGCAATAACTGCAATAGGGTTACATTCATTTTTTCTATGCTGCGAGGCTTTTCAGAATTAATTTGTTATTTGCCATTTCACTTAACAATATATGTTCCATCCTTTCTTGTTCTGCTTACCCATACATGTGTCATCAGACAGCAAGCCTTTGGGGAATGGACTTGTTATCATTTGGCAATGATCTGTACTACTGTACAGTAGGGATGGGATCCACGGAAGTACTCAGGCACCTATGTGTTGAATTTAGCTGTGTAAATCCCAGTTTTAGGCTCCACTGCAATCTATAAAACTCCTGCCAAACCTCTCCTTCTGCACCTAAGTTTTTCAGAGTAAATTCAGAAGGCACTTAGTGTTCCCGCCTCTGTGCATTGTAATAGACCCAGGCCAATTGGGTACAGCAGAATAGCAGAAGGCAGATATACTGGCCACTGGATTAACAGTTTTCTGTTCCCTGACTGACCAGAGCAGGGGCTGCTCCAGGCTAATGAGAACACCTGACTCCAATTAACCTGCAAAGAGTCAGGTGAGGCCATTAAGCTAATGTGACCACCTGATTATAATTAAGGCCCCGCTGATACTATAAAAAGGGCTCACTCCAGTCAGGCAGAGGAGAGCCAGGGAGCCAGAGGAGAGCAAGTTCGGCTGAAGGACTGGTTAATGAAGACACCCTCAAGTTATTGATAAGGGAGCCCTAAGGTAAGGGAGAAGCAGGAGAGCTGTGGGGAAGTGGCCCAGGGAAATGTAGCAACTCTGGCAGTGAAAGGTTGGCTGCCAACAGCTGCTACCATTAGGGTCCCTGAGCCGGACCCGGAGTAGAAGGTGGGCCCGGGTTCCCCCCAACCCACCACTACAGGAACACCTCCTGGGAGGGGAAGTCAGGCCCCTGTCAGGACAGGAGGCTAAACTGTTCTAAAACAAGCCCTAGGGACAACAGAGACTGTGGGAATTCTCTCACCAACCTCCTTGCTGGCTTATGATGAAAAGGGCTCAGTAGACTGTAACCCTGGCCCTAGAGAGAGAAGGGCTATGTGGAGGGTCACAGAGAGCCACTGAGGCTAGCATATACCGCCTAGAAGCGCAGGACCCACGGGGACAAGGTCAGAGCTCTGCCACGACTGGTGTCAGGGGTGGGATTGTGATTGTTCACAGTGTGGCGGAACAAAGAGGTTTTTTCTAAAAAAAAAAAAAAAAAAAAGTGCACTGGGGTTTTTGGTTTTGGGTTTTTGTTTGTACCACCATGGAGGAAGTGGTGAGAGCGCTGGTGCAAGCCACAGCAGCCCAGCAGGAGGCAACCCGGGCTCAGGCGATGGGGCAGCAACAGGAGTCCATGAGTTTACAGCAGGAAACCAACCAATTATTAATGAGCCAGGCGACCCAAGATCGATCCCTCCTGCGCGAGGTTGTGGACCAACTGAAGATCCTCACCACCCAGGCCCGGGGGTCCAATGGGACGCGAACCCTGAGGGCCACCAGTTGTCTGCCAACTGATGGCAGACGATGATATAGAGACGTATCTCCTCTCATTTTAAAGTACTGCTCAGTGTGAGGCGTGGCCCCTGGAGCAGTGGGCCAGCATTCTCGCCCCTTTTTTGTACGGAGAGGCCCAGAAGGCTACTTTGATCTGCCCACTGAGGATGCCGCTGACTATTCCCGGCTGAGGGCAGAGATCCTAGCACAATCCGGGGTGACGGTAGCGGTACGGGCCCATAGGTTCCAGGAGTGGAAATACAGGGAGAACAAACCTCCAAGGTGCCAACTATTCAACCTCATACACCTCGCTCGGAAGTGGTTACGGCCCGAGGCATGCAGCCCAGAGGAGATTTTAGAGACTTTGGTCATAGACCATTACATGCGGGGACTGCCACCAGATCTCCGCAAATGGGTATGCCAGAATGATCCATCTACCTACGATGAAATGATCACATTGGTGGAAAGACGGATGACAGCCAGGGAATTAACCCAACTACCCAAGGAAGGCCCCTCACAAATCAAACACTCGACCCCGACCGCGGCGGGTCGGGCGACCAAACCCCAGGAAGTCCTAGGTGGAAGAAGAGGGAGGTCGAAAACCAGTCAGGAACCCAGAAGGAAGAGGAAGGCCTAAGTGGGGAGAACCCTGGGACTAAACCCCCTAACCCACACGATAGGGGAGTGACTAGAAGCAATTATAGGTGTTATGGGTGCGGGGAGTTGGGGCACATAGCTGCCCAGTGCCCCAATGTCATAGAGCCAATGCAGTGTAACCTGGGGAACGGGGCAGACCCATGTAGCCTATTCAACATTGTAGGGGTCGCAGTCACCCCACATAAATATACAAGGCAGGTAAAGTTGAATGGGGTAGAAACCATGGCACTCGTAGACTCAGGGAGTGCTATCACCCTAATTTCGGGTAAATTAGTGAAGCGCAGCCAGTTAATGCAGGCCAAGCGTACGGGGGTAACCTGTGTCCATGGGACTGTTAGCTACTACCCCATCAGACCTGTAAAAATTGAAATTCAGGGAAATGTCACCGGGGTGAAAGTAGGGGTAGTCCCAAACCTCCCATACCCTGTGCTCATAGGTAGAGATTTCCCCGGGTTTGGAAACTTGCTTCCACCGGAGGAATTGGAGGGAGAGGAGCTCCCTGAACTTCAGGAGGCTTCCACGGTAGAATGTCACCTCCCATTTTTCGTGGAAATGTCCCAGGAGCTATTCCCTGTCCCGGGGAAAGGCAGGAAGACCAAAAGAGAAAGAAGGGCGGCCAAGGCCTTGGGTACCCGAATCCTGATACAAGGACAGAGGGTTGCCTGTGTAGACAGACATACACGGGCAACTGAAGGAGAGGGCCCAGAGACAGAGGAGGGGTCAGAGACCAGTTCCAACCCCAACCTCACGGAGCCAGCCGAGAGGGCAGAGACAGATCCCTCAGAGTTCGGGCTGTTAAGCCCAGAGAGAGAGACTTTTGGACGGGACCAGGTGGAAGACCCAAGGTACGAGAACGCCAGGAAGGAGGTGGCTGAGATAAATGGGGTACCCATAGAGGGAAAGGCCCGGGGGCCAGGGCCTTATTTTGTGATCAAGAGGAATCTCCTATACCGGGTCGTGCAAATGCAAGAGCAAGAGGTACACCAGCTCCTAGTCCCCCAGAAACACCAGAAGGCAATATTAAGCCTCGCTCACAGTTACCTTTTTGGAGGGCACTTGGGAGTGGAGAAAACCCAGGCGCAAATCTTACGCAGGTTCTTCTGGCCGGGGGTATAAGAAGACATCCAGCAGTACTGTGCCTCTTGCCCCGAATGTCAACTGCACAGCCCTCGTCCACATCTAAGAGCTCCTCTGGTACCCCTGCCGATCATCGAAGTTCCGTTTGAGTGGATCGCCATGGATCTTGTGGGGCCGCTAGAGAAAACGACTCAAGGCCACCAGTATGTGCTTGTCATCCTTGACTATGCAACCAGGTACCCAGAAGCTGTCCCCTTACGAAACACAGCTTCCAAGAGCATTGCCAAAGAATTAGTGGCAATCTTTGCCCGGGTAGGGCTACCAAAAGAAATCCTCACAGACCAGGGAACACCATTCATGTCCAAGTTGATGAAGGACTTGTGTTCCCTGCTCCATGTCCAGACCCTGCGGACCTCGGTTTATCATCCACAAACCAATGGTCTGGTGGAAAGATTTAACCGAACCCTCAAGGCCATGATAAGAAAGGTGGTAAGCAAGGATGAGAAAGATTGGGACAACCTACTACCATACCTCATGTTTGCCATCCGTGAGGTCCCCCAAGCTTCCACCGGATTCTCCCCCTTTGAGCTGTTGTATGGACGCAACCCCCGAGGCATCCTGGACATAGCCAAGGAAATTTGGGAGGAGGAACCCAGTGCGGGGAAGAATGTAATAGAACATGTACTACGGATGAGGGACCGGATAGCCCGGGTCACTCCCATAGTTAGGGAGCACCTGGAGAAGACCCAAGAGGCCCAGAGAACGTACTACAACCATCAAGCCAAGCTTCATCAGTTTCAACCCGGTGACAAAGTAATGGTACTGGTACCCACGGCCAAAAGTAAGCTGTTGGCCCAGTGGCAAGGGCCCTATGAAATAGTTGAACCCATAGGGAAAGTAAATTACAAGGTGCGACAACCAGGACGTCGAAAATTAGAGGCGTGCACAGTGGTTCAAGAAGAGCTGCACCCAAGGAACAAAAACCCTGAACAAGTGAGGGTGTCTCCCGATCTAACGACAGCCCAGAAGAAAGAGGTAACTGAGATGATTGCCCAATATCAAGATGTATTCTCGACAAAGCTGGGGCGCACAACCGGGACATATCACATCATCACAAACCCTGGGGCCAGAGTAACTATGAGGCCCTACCGGGTGCCAGCAGCCAAAAGGGAGGAAATAAAAGCGGAAGTCAGGAAAATGCTGGAGAAGGGGATCATCGAAGAATCCCACAGTCAGTGGTCCAGCCCAATAGTGTTGGTGCCCAAACCTGATGGCACCACAAGGTTCTGCAACGACTTCCGTCTACTAAACGAGATATCCCAGTTTGATGCCTACCCTATACCCGGCATAGATGAACTAGTGGACCGTCTGGGGAATGCCCGGTACTTGACAACCTTAGACTTGACAAAAGGGTACTGGCAGATTCACCTAGCTGAAGATGCAAAGGAAAAGACAGCGTTTTCTACACCAGAGGGTCTCTTCCAATATACGGTCCTCCCCTTTGGACTACATGGGGCTCCAGCTACCTTTCAGCGCCTCGTGGACAAGTTATTACGCCCCCATACCAGTTATGCTGCGGCCTACTTGGATGACATGGTGATTCATACCCCAGACTGGGAGACCCACTTGGAAAAAGTGGGGGCGGTCCTTGATACCTTCCAGCGAGCTGGCCTTACGGCGAGCCCTGTTAAGTGCACTGTAGGATTCACGGAGGCCAAATATCTTGGCTACGTGGTAGGAAAAGGTCTGGTAAAACCCCAACTGAATAAGTTAGAGGCCATCCAAAATTGGCCTCAGCTGAGTGGTAAGAAGCAGGTCCGAGCATTCCTAGGGGTGGTGGGGTATTACCGGTGTTTCATCCCCCATTTTGCTACAAGGGCAAGTCCCCTAATGGACTTAGTGAAGGCCCGTGGTCCTGATCCAATCAGATGGTCCGATGCAGCAGAGAGGGCATTCGCGGACCTACGGACTGCCCTCTGCAGTAACCCCGTATTGATAGCCCCAGATTTCACCCAGGACTTCATCCTACAGACAGATGCATCCGAGGTAGGGTTAGGGGCCATCCTGTCGCAGATGGTTGGGGAGGAGGAACACCCAATTCTCTACCTCAGTAGGAAACTCCTTCCGAGGGAACAAAAATATGCAGTGGTAGAGAGAGAGTGCCTCGCCGTAAAATGGGCCATGGAAACGTTGCGTTATTACCTGCTGGGGCACAGATTTATCCTTGTGACTGACCATGCCCCTCTTCAATGGATGCAACGGAACAAGGAAAAGAACACAAGGGTAACCAGGTGGTTCTTATCCCTCCAACCTTTCCAGTTCCGCATAGAGCACAGAGCAGGGAATCGCCATGGCAATGCTGATGGCTTATCACGCGTACACTGTCTGGCGTCCCAAGCTGCCCAACCCCTTGGTGTTGAGCAGGGGGGAGGGATATGTGATAGACCCAGGCCAGTTGGGTACAGCAGAATAGCAGAAGGCAGATATACTGGCCACTGGATTAACAGTTTTCTGTTCCCTGACTGACCAGAGCAGGGGCTGCTCCAGGCTAATGAGAACACCTGACTCCAATTAACCTGCAAAGAGTCAGGTGAGGCCATTAAGCTAATGTGACCACCTGACTCTAATTAAGGCCCCGCTGATACTATAAAAAGGGCTCACTCCAGTCAGGCAGAGGAGAGCCAGGGAGCCAGAGGAGAGGAAGTGCGGCTGAAGGACTGGTTAATGAAGACACCCTCAAGTTATTGGTAAGGGAGAAGCAGGAGAGCTGTGGGGAAGTGGCCCAGGGAAATGTAGCAACTCTGGCAGTGAAAGGTTGGCTGCCAACAGCTGCTACCATTAGGGTCCCTGGGCCGGACCCGGAGTAGAGGGCGGGCCCGGGTTCCCCCCAACCCACCACTACAGGAACACCTCCTGGGAGGGGAAGTCAGGCCCCTGTCAGGACAGGAGGCTAAACTGTTCTAAAACAAGCCCTAGGGACAACAGAGACTGTGGGAATTCTCTCACCAACCTCCTTGCTGGCTTATGATGAAAAGGGCTCAGTAGACTGTAACCCTGGCCCTAGAGAGAGAAGGGCTATGTGGAGGGTCACAGAGAGCCACTGAGGCTAGCATATACCGCCTAGAAGTGCAGGACCCACGGGGACAAGGTCAGAACTCTGCCACAGCATATACACTGCTGCCTTCCTTTAAGGGTCTGGATGCCTATCTCCCACCTAACCCCTAGAGTGATTCGCATATCACGGGAAGAGAGGCAGTTATTTATTTAAACAGAATCATCCTTCACAAATATAGAGTAAGGTGCTACTCTGTGGTATAACTGGGTCCGTGAAGGTCTGATCCAAAGGCCATTGAAGTTATTGTCTGTGTTGAAATAGCCATTTCAGTGCAACAGAGAAAAGAATTTTGAAGGGAAGCATAACTGATATTGAAATAGGTTTGGGATTTGTTTGTTTTTACAAAACTGCATGAAGCTAGAATTCTGAATCCCATGTAGCGCTACTTATGGGGTCTCTCCATACTCTGGTGATGATGGACACATAGGCCCAGATCCACAAATAGACTTAGGTGTTGCAACTCTCGGCATTGTGGGACCTTACTTCTACCTTCCCAGAAAAATCACTGGAATAATGGTGAGATTCACAAAGCCTCAGTTAGGCACCTAGGTTCCTTATACAATGAATAGGGAGAAATAGGCACTCAGGAACATGATCTAGAAAAAACAGCATACTAGTTGGGCAGCCACCTAAGCTAGCCCATGGGAAATGTCGGTGAGAGGAAGTGTCCATGGAGTTAGACACACAAGTCTAGTGTGCAGAGAGGCACCGATCTTTGCTTCCAATCCAAAGCCAGCAACCCAACACCTGGGATCAGGCAGCATAGGCATCTAAGTCATTTCTTGTGAGAATGAGTTAGGTGCCTGCCTCACTCCACAGAGAGGAGGAGGAAGAGATGGTGGTGCCCACATTTAGCTTTTAGGTCAGATGTTAGAGCACTCACCTGGGACATAGGAGACCCAGGTTCACCTGAAGAGGGAGATACCCATTCAAATGCTATCTCCCACACCTCTCAGGAGGGTGCTCCACCTACTGGGCTATGGCAGTGGTTTTCAAAGCTGGTCCGCTGCTTGTTCAGGGTAAGCACCCTGGCGGGCCGGGCCAGTTTGTTTACCTGCCGCGTCAGCAGGTTCGGCCAATCGCGGCTCCCACTGGCCACGGTTCGCCGGTCCAGGCCAATGGGGGCTGCGGGAAGCGGTGGCCAGCACGTCCCTCGGCCTGCGCCACTTCCCACAGCCCCCATTGGCCTGGAGCAGCAAACCGCAGCCAGTGGGAGCCACGATCAGAGGAACCTGCGGATGCCGCAGGTAAACAAACCAGCCTGGCCCGCCAGGGGCTTTCCCCGAACAAACGGCAGACCGGCTTTAAGAACCACTGGGCTATCGGATATCCTGACCTGGGGTGCCCACAATCTGTCCTCTTGGAACTTTTCCACTGTGTATAAAAAGTCATTTGAACAGGACCCTGGGTCTTCCACATGGATACCCTAACCACCAGGCTTTAGAGTCAGTTTCCTAATGTTTCAGTGCAACACCTTCAATTGGAGAGACTGAGCCCTGGTCTACACTACGAGTTTAGGTCAAATTTAGCAGCGTTAGATCAATTTAACCCTGCACCCATCCACACAATGAACTCATTTTTGTCGACTTTTAAAATTGATTTCTGTACTCCTCCCCGATGAGGGGATTAGCGCTGAAATCGACCCTGCTGGGTCGAATTTGGGGTACTGTGGATGCAATTCGACACTATTGGCTCCCGGGAGCTATCCCAGAGTGCTCCATTGTGACCGCTCTGGACAGCACTCTCAACTCAGATGCACTGGCCAGGTAGACAGGAAAAGCCCCGCGAACATTTGAATTTCATTTCCTGTTTGGCCAGCGTAGCGAGCTGATCAACACAGGTGACCATGCAGAGCTCATCAGCACAGGTGACCATGGAGTCCCAGAATCGCAAAAGAGCTCCAGCATGGACCGAAAGGGAGGTACTGCAGCTGATCGCTGTATGGGGAGACGAATCCATGCTATCCAAATTCCATTCCAAAAGACGAAATGCGGGAATATTTGAAAAAATCTCCAAGGGCATGAAGGACAGAGGTTATAACAGGGACTCGCAGCAGTGCCACGTGAAGCCTACCAAAGAACCAGAGAGGCAAACGGCCGCTCTGGATCAGAGCCCCAGACATGCCACTTCTATGATGAGCTGCATGCCATTCTAGGGGGTGCCCCTACAACTACCCCACCCCTGTGCTTACCTCTCCCCCACCCCTCGCGGGCTACCTTGGCAGTTATCCCCCCATTTGTCTGACGAATTAATAAAGAATGCATGAATTTGAAATAACAATGACTTTATTGCCTCTGCAAATGTAGATCAAAGGGGGGAGGTGAGGGCAGTTGGCTTACAGGGAAGTAGAGTGAACCAAGGGGCCGGGTTTTCATCAAGGAGAAACAAACAGAACTTTCACACCGTAGCCTGGCCAGTCATGAAACTGGTTTTCAAAGCTTCTCTGATGCACAGCGTGTCCTGCTGTGCTCTTCTAACCGCCCTGGTGTCTGGCTGCGCATAATCAGCGGCCAGGCGATTTGCCTCAACCTCCCACCCCACCATAAATGTCTCCCCCTTACTCTCACAGATATTGTGGAGCACACAGCAAGCAGTAATAACGATGGAAATATTGGTTTCACTGAGGTCTAACCGAGTCAGTAAACATCCAAAGGCACATTCTACCACCATTATGCACTTGCTCAGCCTATAGTTGAATTGCTCCTTACTACTGTCCAGGCTTCATGAGCCATGGGAGCAAGGGATAGGTGCGACCGCATGGTGCTGCCGATTGGGAGAGCAGCCTGAGGAAGAAGCCTCCAGCTGGCATGATATTCCAAGCAGGACTGAATCTCCATTAGATGAAACTTAAATAAGAGAATGAGTTGGAGTCATTCCCATTTTTGTCCAGGCGCCCCCGACCAACCGCAGCGAGCCTGGCCAGGAGCATCCACGGGACAACGACAACGGCTAGCAGTCATATTGTACTGTTTGCCGTCTGCAAGGCAAGACCAGGGGATGCTGCTGTGTAGCACTGCACTACCGCATCTGCTAGCAGCACCCAGGAGACATACGGTGACAGTGAGCTGAGCGGGCTCCATGCTTGCCGTGGTATGTCATCTGCACGGGTAACCCAGGAAAAAAGGCGAGAAATTTTTTTGCCGTTGCTTTCACGGAGGGAGGGAGGGGGGGCCTGACGACATGTACCCAGAACCACCTGCGACAATGCTTTTGCCCCATCAGGCATTGGGAGCTCAACCCAGAATTCCAATGGGCGGCGGAGACTGCGGGAACCGTGGGATAGCTACCACAGTGCAACGCTCCGAAAGTCGACGCCAGCCTCGGTACTGTGGATGCACACCGCCGACTTAATGCACTTAGTGGGGACACACACAATCGACTGTATGAAATTGATTTTTTAAAAATCGACTTCTATTAAATTAACCTAATTTCGTAGTGTAGGCATACCCTGAGGGAGCCCCACATCAGCTTATCCTATATCCCAGTGGATAGGGCACACACCAGAGAGGTTGAAGACTCCTGTTCAACTCCTTTCTCCCCTTCAGACAGAGGGGGGGAAATTGGACCTGGGTCTCTGTAGTAGGGTTGAGCCGGGGCTCTACCCTCCGAGATGGAGGGGTGCCACACCGGCTCACTAAATTGCAGACAGTCTAACGTCAGGTCCCTTTACGCAAGGGCTGAGCGGCTCTCAGTTCAGGAGCTCAGGCCCTTAGATAGGGGCTGAGCGCTAACTAACCGTCTAAGCAGGCCCAGGCCCTGGATCAGGGCGGGGCAGAAACAGTCACAGCTCAAGCCCTTTTGGGACAGGGGTTGAGCAAACAAACAGTTAAGGAGCCCAGGCCCTCCGGTGCAGGGGCTGAGCAGACAAGCAGTTAAGGGGCCCTAGCCCTGGGTCAGGGCGGGGCACAAACAGTCACAGCTCAAGCCCTTTG
>NW_020664369.1:15362076-15398151 GCF_002925995.2 Terrapene triunguis | reverse complement strand
GCCCTTTGGGGCAGGGGTTGAGCAAACAAGCAGGTAAGGGGCCCAGGTTCCTACCTGAGCGTTGGGTGAGGGGGAAGCCTGCCACCCGTGAGTGGGGGTGGCAGGGGGGGGACGCAGGCCCACCCATTCCACTGCATCCCAGCCCGGGGCCCTAGCAGCGATTATTGTCGCTGCCGGTCAGTGGGGTATCCTGACCGAAACACACTGACATCGGCTCACAGGCCTCTGCAGCCTGACCGGGGTCGGCTACCCCCGGGCTACTTCCTTGTTCCCCCTCGGGGCTTACCTCGGCGGCGATGCCGGGTTCGGGCCAGTCCAGCAGCATCGGCTCTTCAGGTGCGGGGCTTGGGGGCCGGTCCGGCAGCTCTTCCCCAGGATAGCTGGGACGGGGCAGACTTGACTCCTCCTCGGGGCAGCTGGTCCGGGGCAAGCTGGGCCAGTCCTCCTCAGGATAGCTGGCACGGGACAGGCTGGGCCAGTCCTCCTCGGGGTAAAGGGTCCGGGGCAGACTGGGCCAGTCCTCCTCGGGGTAACGGGTCCGGGGCAGGCTGGGCCAGTCTTCCTCGGGGTACCTGGCGAGAGGGAGGCTTGACCGGCACGGGGCGTTAGCAGGCGGCTCGCGGCCTGCGGCTGTCTCCCAAGCGGGAGCTCGGCCCGGGACGTCTGCTCTCTCTGGCGGTCTGCTTCTCACTGAGCTCTGCTGGCGGGCTTTTATACTTCCAGGTCGGGGCCGTGACCTCGGAGGGGCGGGCCCCGGACCCGGTGGCTCCGCCCATGCTGGGATTGGAGGAAGCTCGGCCCTGTCGGAGATGGAGGGGTGCCACACCGGCTCACTACAGTCTCCCACTTCACAGTTAAGTGCACTAACCACTTAGTGCTTTAGTTGTAAGGTGGGTGGCACTGCCACCAGCTGGATTTCGAATGGGAGTTTGATCTGTTAGGTATATTCAGAGCATGGCTAATAGATTGGGCCCCACAGGGAAGATAGGCGCTCCTCTGCCTAGCTTCATTGGTTCATGAATTGCTCAGAGGCTTCAGCAGGAAATAGGCATCTGGATGCCTAGAGGAAGGCAGCAGCGTGCATGTCCAGAGGCAGAAGTATAAGAACTTAAGGAACTTTTTGTCCTGAAAGCTTAGGCGGTACCCTAGCAGGAGTTTTTGGACCACAGTGGAGATTAAAACTGTGACTTAGGCACCTACATCTGGCGTTAGGTGCCTCAGTAACTATGTACATCTGGGCCATTCTGTCTCCCTTGCTAATCAGTGTGGAGGTACAGTACTTCAGCTGAATTTGGAGAACTGGAAAGCAGACTAAGACTGCAAAGTACCTTAGAGATACATTCTGTATCATGTTTCAGAGAGATGCATCGACTTCTCTTGGAAATTAATACATCATTTTGCAGCAGCAACAGCACTGCTGATGTTATTCTGAAACATGCTGTCCCTGTATGACAAATCTGGCAAGTAAGGATCCATCTGTGGAAGGTTTAATGGGAGAACTTTCTTGACTCATACCCCTGCTGTACATGGCCACTTTTCAGTTAGGACATGAATATGCAACCATTAATATGCAGGCATACCTGATTGATCAGCACATCCACACAGCAGTATTGTTTTCTGGGACAACTATGTTAATATATTCATATTTCACATTCTATGATGTCACAGCTTTTATGCTACAGTGGTGCTGGAGCAATGCATTTTGGGAATTACCCATACTGAGTACTCATGTACATAAAACCCAAACAACCTTAATTATGTCATTTGCTAACTTGCAACCTTAATACAATTATTTTAACATGGATTTTAATGTAATTTATTAATTACAGGGCAGTCAGGCCCCATTTTGCTAGGCACTGTACAAATATTGAACAAGCCATCGTCTTAGGCATTTCTTTCTTGTCTGCAAGGCATTTTTGCTATTGGGATGATTTCTACAAAGGTTTTTTCCCCAGTTTCATCAGCAAAAATAGTTTTCAACTTTCATTGAGGAAGGGTGCCTGGCTGCTCAAGTATGGAGGGAAACCATGACAGTAGATGAAGACATGTTGCTCTACCTGCAGCTGTTTAGAACACTGTTATAAATGGGAATTATTTAATTCCTGGTTGTTAAACATGCACGTAAAGCACTTGCATAACTTTGCTCACAAAGGGTATCAGGTGGCTTTGTACCTGACATGACTAAGGCATGCCATCATTGCTACTCCCCATGCTACCATGCCTACACTGCTTTTTACACTCAACTAACTCTATGGGAGCAAGGGAATCACCGCCCTAGCTAGTAGTGTAGGCAAAGTTACAGTGTCTATAATAGTAGTTGATTACATCCAATTTTTTTTTTAAAGAGGGCAGCCCGTTATTTATGTGGGAGCAGATCCTCAGCTGATGTGAATCAACATAGCTCAGTTGAAGTCAATGAATATTTGCTGATTTATATCAGTTGAGGATCTGGCTCAGGATATTTCACCTATCAGTGTTTTATTCCATTTTTATCAGGTTTCCATACTGTAATACTAAAGGTAAAGTAACAAAAATGTAACTAAATATAAATAGAGATCAGGGTGCTATTAAGCTCTGAAAAATGTATCTGAAAATACAGTTTATGCTTCTTCCACAGGAATTATAAAGATACCACAACATCCCCCTTGAGGAGATGCTAAGAAATCTTAAAACTTTCTTCTTTTTTTGCTTAGTAAATTTGTGAATAGCATCCTTCATGTCTGAATCCATGCACATTAAGACATGCTAGTCAAGTGAAACAAATCTAAAGCTATGTTATGTTCTCCATAGCAAAAATAAAATCCACTGAAGCTGATAAACCTTTCCCCCCTTTTTCATTTTGCAGATCAAAGAGAAGGATACCTTTTATGTTTCAAGTGTTTGTATTTTAACAAGGATTATAACCTAATTTTTATCTCTCTTTTATGGTTTGACCTAGTGAAGAAAACAATCAAAGCATCTTCACTATTCACATTAACATAAGTTTTGTTGTTATTTTGAATATTTTTGCTGATGAATCTGAAAATGCTGCAAATTAAATATAGTTACAAATCAAAGAGAGAAATTAGTTAATGAAACAAAAGAAAGTTCATAACCAAGAGAATTACCTGATACCCACCTCCTGCTCCCACCAGAAGAGAGTGGGGAAAAAAAAAGATTACAAAACATGATATGAGCATTTTACCTGAAACTTCAGTAGAAAAATAAGTGCATCTCAGGCACTCAGTGTGTAGAAGCCCCAGCTTGTTACTACTCTTAATAAGAAAATCTTATTAGTTTTCAAATACAGAAGAGCATTACTATGCTTTGAACTCTCTAAATCCTTAGGGCTTGTTTAAACAAAAAATAACCTCCATAGTTACTAGCCCAATAAGGTTGCATGAGCCTCCTGGACTCAGCAGTCTTAGATGCTAATCTTTGTTCTTTAGGGGAAACTGGGGAGAGGGGAAGATGCCCTGTTTTTCAGCAGATGTAGAATACCACAGTAGTATTCCCAACTGCTCCCTCTCCCCATTGTTCCTGGCTCTGCCATATACATGGCTGCACCCTTAATTGCAGTGGAAAATAGCATAGAATGAATGTCCTGGAAAAGTCTCACAACCATTCCATGGCTGCAACGAACACTTCCTTGGCATCAAGGAAGAACTAATGTAGTCTTCATATTGTCCTTCTCTCTCAAAGTACTATATGAATGGGAGCTAACATAAAGCAAATATGTGACATATAGAAAGGGGCTGTGTTTTGATGACATCTGGTATGGAGAATAAATGAACTCACAGCTCAAAATATATTTAAAAGGGGGGGGTCATTTGCTGAGTAGGAAATCCATGCTGTTATCAGTTGCATACCTCATACATATCCTTTGCTTTATTTACACCTTTTTCTCCTGTTAAATATGTCACCGTGATCTCATCTTTATATCAGCAAGAATACCAGAAAACAACCAAAATAATCCCTATTATACTGATGTAAAACCCTAGCTCAAACAGTAGGAGTGTTGGCCACCTTGCTTGGGAACTTGGGAGTTGGTTTAAAAAAAAAAGGGAACTTGATCACTCAGCAGTGGACACTGTGGTCTCTAAACTAGAACAACTAGTAGCATGAATGGACAAGCAGGACTCAGGTTAAGCAAAATGGAAAAAGGTCAGTCTAATACCCTCCATAACTGACATTTCCATGAAACCAAATTAAGTCATGTAAATGAATTTTGCTTATAATTTATTAAAGAAATTCAGGATTCCAACCATGTGCCTGAAACCATAGATACAACCAGAGACAGCCTGAACCATCATTGGCAGAATCACTGTCAACGTTCCCAGGAGCTCCCGGAGCAGGAACATTGAGATTTGGGGCCTGTTTCTCTTAAATACCATGTTGAAAGTGGTTGTGACTGCTACTGCTCTGGTTTGGTATCATTTCAAACCCACTTTGCACAATGTATAAATCACTAAACATAGTGCACTGCAGTGGAGAATCAGGCACTGATGTTGAGATAGATATAACTTAACTAAGTTTACATTCTATGAGAATCTATTTTTACAGTCTTGAAAAAAATACAGACTATGGTGGTAATATGTTCCCCAAAGTACCTCCACTGCATTGCAGGTGATTTCACACTCTCAAAGGGTTGCTTTTCTGTGGTATTTTTAATGTATGGATAATTTTCATGTTGATTCAAATGAAAACATGAAAAATCACTTGCGTGAAATTTCAAGCAAAAGTGGAAATTCACCAGTAACCATCTTAGGGGAAAAAATGCTTTGTGCGGAGGAGAGAGGGTGGGTGGGGGGGAAAAAGATTGAAAAATTCTTTGAATATATAAACAGGTTCATCCTTGCTGATGGGGAGGTAAGGAGAAGCAGTAGGCTAAGCTGCTGGTGAAGAACTACAAGGCAAAGTTCAGGGACAATGTCACCTACAATGAGGGATAGAACAGTACTATTATATTAAATTTACTGAATGCTGGAATGAAGATTGCTGTAACCCAGGGCAACAAATTCCAACTATATTAATTCAGATGACACTTCAAGGCAGTGTGGTTAAGTAGCTCTTCTATCTCAACAGTAATTGATTGTTTGTCCAAGGGGGAAGGACTTTAGTGGGTCTTTAATTAGTACATCAGATCCATACACAAGTTGGAAGATGACAGCTCAGCCCCATTTACCTGGCAATGTAGCTGTAGTAGGAAGACAGCCTGAGATATAAGCCCTTGGATTAGAGGCCTGAGCTAAAGTAGTGGGCAAGCTTTGCTGATATATAGCAAAAGTCAGACTCTGAGCAAACGTCAGGCTCTGCTTGCTTGCAAATTTACATAATCTGGAAAGAACAGGGCTAATATTGCAAAAAACATTCTTAAGAAGTGCTAGACACAAAGTACTTGTGCAAACACATTCTAGAAGAGTGGTACCAGAACATCCCAATGTTAAGGATGGTAAAAAAACATTCCCCAAGGATAACAGGAACACACTGACCCCTCCTAAAAGATAAGGTCAGGATGACAGTGTAATAAATAAAGATGTTTTAATTGAACCAACATGTACAAGAAGATGAGTGATAAATTACTAGCCATGTCAGGGGGCAGTAGCTAACTATGTCAGAGGGGCAGTACGTAATTTGTTTGTATTAGGGTATAAAAAGGTATCTCAGAGAGTGTCTTGGTCCAGCCGAGGGGGGAATGGAATGTCCTGCCATTCACTGAGTTGCGTCCATTGTCACGGGCACAAATATCTTAGTATCCGCCTAGAGTCTGCCAGGTGCTATTACTGTGCTTTGTCAACAATAAACCTGGCTTGTTGCGTTCATACCTTAAAGAATCTTGTGATGATTGGGTGGTTCGCTTGAGGTCTGCTGTGCTGTCTGTCTGAGCAGAGCTGGGGCAACACACAAACAGCGCCAAATGTCTAACAACACTGGTGATCCATGACCGCTGATCTGGTAGATAACCAAGCTGTCCTCTGTAGGAATTGTGAGCTAACATGACAGTCAAACATCTAACAATAGCAATAAGTACCAGGTGATGTAAATGCCTTTCTGTGAGGGGAAGTTCCAGTATTTTAAGCTAGAAGTGCTGGTGGGTGATCCTTGGCTTCTCTTAAGAAAAAAAAACTGGAGACACTACTTTTAAACCAAATGATGGGTGGGGCAGAGTTAGGCTATGTCTACATGAGAGAGCTTACAGTGGTGCGCTGCTGTAAGATATCACATGTAGCCGCTCTATGCCGATGGGAGCTCTCCCGTTGACATAATTAATCCACCCTCAATGAGTGGTGGTAGCTACGTTCGTGGGAGAAGCACTCCCACTGACATAGCACTGTGCATAATACTGCTTATGCCAGTGTAACTTATGTTGCTCAGGGGCGTGGAACAGTGGAACACCCCTGAGCAACATAAATTTTGCTGACATAAGTGGTAGTGTAGATATAGCCTTAGTGAGCTAGTCACACTTGTGGATTGCCTTATCCACCCTACAAGAGGGGAAAGGTATAAACAACTATACAAACTTGTGTCCCTTTAGAGTTAACAATGAACACAATTAGCAAAGAGGAGGTTAGATGGGTGCTTACTAGGTAAATAAGTGACTGGGGAAGCTGCTTCCAAGTTAGGGAGTTTCATATGGGAATCCCTGCCCAGCCACTCTCCCCCTTTTCCAGCAGATTTAACCCTTCAGCACTATCATAATGTTAGTGTTCACATAGGGCAGGAGGGGTGGGTGTGTTAAAATGCTCTAGGCAGGCCATTTCTCGATTGAGTAAAAACACACACAATCCTTATATTCTCAAACACAAATCTTATATTTCTGAATTAATGTTACTAAATTAGTCCCCACTCATAACAACTGCAAAAGAACATTATATTTACCAAAACCACAAAATTTTTAAATACACTAATCAACTTGTGTTGTGAATATTATTTACCATTAGTTTACAGAATCCTCCTGAAACTAACTCTTTTTACATACAGAGAATAGTACCTTTAAAGGAGTTTAGCATCTTCAGCCATGGGCAGTAGAGAGAACTCATCACTTATGCTTTCCACCTCACTCAAACCCTCCACTGTTTGCTAAGGAAAAAAAATTTTTTTTTTAAATGGGCTTCAGACATAACAAATATCTGAATAGGATGGCTTCTAGCTGAGCTAGGATCTGCAGGTTTCCACAGCTTCTGTGATGTGAAAGACCATAGATAACAGCTAATGAACCTGAGGGAGGGAAGTTAAAGATCTCCTTGAAAAGAGTAAAGATCATAGTCAACACCTATGAATCTCACTTTAAAAGAATGGAAAACTCCAGGCAAAGAACTCAAAACTAGGGATCACTGCTTAATAATTAAGCTTAATTATACAAGAGAAAATAAAATGAATAAAAATATGAAAATTACAACTTGTTTAACAGATGGAAATACTAATTTGGAAATTAAGAGCATACAGTTCCCCTCAACTGCCCCTCATTTGAAGACATGGTCCTCATTTTAGACCCAAATCTAACACCATGCCACACAGACCTGGTGTTCTCACATGTATTACTGTAAATTATTTACATCAGATATACTAAATCATGAAAACAGGATTGAGGAAAAATATGACTTATGGTATAAAGTAAGGGTCAGATTTTCAAAAGAGCTCAGCACCCAATGTTAGCTGCTAGCTGGGTAGCTAAATAACATCAATTTTTCAAAAGAGCACAGCTCTAATTTAAAGAGCAACAGAGGGTCCTGTGGCACCTTTGAGACTAACAGAAGTATTGGGAGCATAAGCTTGTGCTCCCAATACTTCTGTTTGTCTCAAAGGTGCCACAGGACCCTCTGTTGCTTTTTACAGATTCAGACTAACACAGCTACCCCTCTGATAGCTCTAATTTAGGCACCCAAATGATGGGGGCAGATTTTCAAAAGAACTCTGCCCATTATTAAGATTTCAAAACAATTTCTGTGTTTATACACACACAACTCTCCAAATTATTCACTTGAAAAGTTTCCATATTTGGCCTTTCAAATATAGAGATTTTTATTTGGACTGGAAGGGACCTTGAGAGGCCATCTAGTCCAGTCCCCTGCACTTATGGCAGGCCTAAGTATTATCTAGATCATCCCTGACAGGTGTTGTTCTAACCTGCTCTGAAAAATCTCCAACGATGGAGGTTCTACAACCTCCCTAGGCCAGTGGTTCTCAATGCCTGTCCGCCACTTGTTCAGGGAAAGCCCCTGGTGGGCCGGGCAGGTTTGTTTACCTGCTGTGTCCACAGGTTCGGCCGATCGCGTCTCCCACTGGCCGCGGTTCGCTGCTCCAGGCCAATGGGGGCTGCGGGACCGGCTTTGAGAACCACTGCCCTAGGCAATTTATTCTAGTGCTTAACTACCCTGACAGTTAGGAAGTTTTTCTTTCTTGAGATATGGAAAGATGAAAAATAAGACATTCTTCTCATAGTTAAAAAGCTCTGTGTGCATGTGTGTGCGCGTGTGTTTCTCCCCTCACACTCCCAAGAGAAACAGAAAAATTATGGAATCTTGAAAAGCTATGCATATACTAGAAGTGTATGCTTTAGGCAGTTAGAAATAAAGTTAGATGTAAAATATAAAAGTCATGAACATCTAAAAATAAACCATGTAACATGTGTCATACAAAAGGGTGACCTATTGTTGTGATGCACATGAGTGCACAGTGAAATGCCTAGAAAATAGTATTGATCTAACTGTGCTGGAACTATTAAAAAGCAGGATCTACTTGTTTTCTGCTGAATGGATTTGAACAGGGTTTAACAACATTTGGGTCATGAACTGTTAGTGGGTATGCTCTTCATCCTGATTGGGTAGCAACATGTTTAACACCAGGTGCTGGACTGTAGTTCTGCCAAGGCAGCTGTTATTTTGGCTGCAGACTGACTTCTGCTCCCAGATTACAGGCTTCCCTGGGAAGCCCCTTAGCCAGCAAGCAGGATCAGGAACTCCTCCTTCTCCTCCCCACCACCACACACGTAGGCTATATCTACACTGGCCCCGGGTCCAGGGGTCCATGAACATGGTTGTGCCTGAACTCCCCTACCATCCATGTCAAAACCTCAGAAGCATGGGTTTCAAGACCTGCACAGAGCAAAAAGGTTAGCATGCTTGAGAGGTGTGGGTATGAACATACCTTAGGCTGTGGCACAGCCCCAAATCCACATCAGTTTGTAATGTGGACAGGGTAAGGGCCATGTATCAGATTCTGAGTTCAGTAGTCCTTCAGCCCCATTCCCACAATGCACTGAACCCTTTCCTGCCCGACCCTTAACCAAAACTGTAAAGGTCCCTGCTCCCTGCCCCTCCCACCCTACTCACCAGTAGCTGCACTGACCACTTCACAAAGTTTTCTGCTGCACTCTTTTCTCCAATCTATGTGAAAATGGAGCCTGCTCCAAGAGCTGCTGCCTGGTCAGCCAAGCACACCCAGGTGCTCATCAATATCTGGTCACAGTTCACTGTCCTTCGTGACTTCTCCTGCAGCATCAGGAATATCCATCTTTAGCAGGAAGTTTCAGAGAGGCTGGTATAGTTGGGTATTTATCCAGGAATGAATACAGCAACTCAGGCTCTGGTAACTCTAGGCAAAAGACTCCAGCCGTCACTCTGGGAGGGGTTCCGCAACATCCCTCTTCTTCAAGGAGATAGATTGGGTGCTCTTCAGGGCTCCCAGTACCAAGCCTGAGGTGACTCATGATCCCTTCCACAGTCTCATCAGCCTTACCATCTGACAGGATGCTGATAAGGGCCAGGATGAGGACGCAGGGCGGACCACAGAAGATGAGAACCCAAGATGAGGAACCAAGACTCAGCAGGAATCTGAACCCAAGAATGGCAAGTTAAACCCCATCCCCAACCCACATCCCCTCCCTCTTTTTCCAGGGCTGCATGCAAAACTGGAAGGCCTCCTTTCTGTTCCCCGCCCTTCCCTCCCCCAGTAAATAAGGAAGTGTTATTTACTCTCTCATAACACAAGAAGTAGGGGTCAACAAATGAAATTAACAGGCAGCAGGTTTAAAAGAAACAAAGTATTTTTTTCCCCACACAATGCCTGTGGAACTCCTTGCCAGAGGATGTTGTGAAGGCGAATACTATAACAAGGTTCATTAAAAGAACTAGATAAGTTAATAGAGGATGGGCCCATCAATGGCTGTTAGCCAGGATGGGCAGGGATGATGTCCCTAGCCTTTGTTTGCCAGAAGCTTGGAATGGGCGACAGGGGCTGGATCACTTGATGATTACCTGTTCTGTTCATTCCCTGTGGGGCACTTGGCATTGGCCACTGTCAGAAGATAGGATACTGGGCTAGATGGACTTTTGGTCTGACCCAATATGGCCGTTCTTATACAAGCAAAGGTGCTGCCCCAGTTACCCATAATGATTTATTACCTATATGACTGGCTAATGAGTGTCAGTGAGAGGGGAACTAAACTGTGTGTTGACACAGAAGTGAGTGGGAATGTTCCCTCTTGTACTTTTATAGTATTTACCCGGGGTGTGATGCTTTTTTGGGGGACCCATCATCTCCTCCCGCTGCCAGTGGGGTTACTCCAGGGCAGTCTCTCCCCTCCCACTGGTGCTCCCCGGGATCCTTCTTGCAGGGTTCACTCCTTCCCCCAGGGCTGGTTCCAGGCACCAGCTCAGCAAGCAGGTGCTTGGGGCGGCGAACGGAGAGGGGCGGCACGTCCGGCTCTTCGGCGGCAAGTCCCTCACTCCCTCTCGGAGCTAAGAACCTGCCGCCGAATTGCTGCCGAAGAATGAAGCGGCGGCGGCAGAGCCATCTCAGCGCTTTTTTTTTTTATTTATTTTTTTGGTTGCTTGGGGCGACAAAAACTGTGGAGCCGGCCCTGCCTTCCCCACCTGCAGAACATACACTGTGTAGGGGGTGGAGGGTGCCACAGCTCCGCCACCACCCACAGGTCGCCACACCAATCACACACCAGGGTTTGGCCCCCCTGCTTCTCCCCCTTTCCCTTTGGCAGGGTATCGGGATCACCTGCAACTTCCCCCAGGTTCTTCTACCCTGTCCAGTGGGGACCAGGTCTCTTTACCTGGGGGCTCTATTTTGGGGTACTCCTATGGCTCCTCCTCCTCTACTCCCTTTTCTTCCCCATTCGGGTTCTGTTGTCTAGGGTTTTCCTCCATTCTTTCCTGAGGACGTTAGTCCTCTCCCTTACTGGGGTCAGGTAGCATAGGGGGCTCCCCTCCCTTCTTTGGGGTCCCTCCCTTTTTTCCTCCTGTGGGTCTCCTCCCCCCACCTCCTTTCCCTTTTGGGAAGGTGTCCCAGTTCATCTCTAGTACCACCCAGGTATGGTAACCCGTCCACTGCCCTGACCCATTTCCAGGAAAACCTGCTCCGTGCTTACAGGAGCACCTGGGCCATGGGGCAGTACTTCCAATCCCTGTGGATGCACTCCAGTTTCATCCTCGCCCCAGGGATGAGTGAGTGTGGCTTTATCAGCCCTCTCTGGATGAGTGAGCAGACCGAGGCCATGTCCATCAGGCCCCTCTGGGGCTTCCTTCCCACTCGCACTGGAATGGTGGGCACTCCTTGCCCCTTCCCTCACACTCCAGCTTTAGTTCAGCTGCAACATGTAGCTATGCCACATTCCATCTCCAGGCAGTCCCCCACTTTTACATCCCAGTCATCCACACTGCCAGCACACGAGCTGTCCAGGGCAATTGGGGGCTCCCCTGGGTTCCTCCTTCTTCCTCTCCAGGCCCTTCCCAGGGGGTGTTTCTCAGTCCCTCCCCACCCACTCCAGGCATGCATGTCCGACCCTCCTTCCAGCGGTAGTCTGTTTCTGCATATTCTTCAGTTAGTTTGACCACAGCCTCCACTGGTGCTCAGCTGGTGTCACATGACCCAGACTCACATGCTTTTGGGGAGGCCCTGTAAAAATTGTTCTAGAACCACTCGGTCCATAATTTCTCCCACTGTTTGTGTATTTGACCACAGCCACTGAGTGGTTCAGTCCATCAGCTTATGGGTAAATGCCTGGAGCCACAATCCCCCACATCCACCAGGCCGACCAAAACTTCGGGCAGTGTTTTTCTGCCAATGGTCCCACCTGGTCTAGGACAGTCACCTTCACTGCCTCATAGTCTTTGGCCTGGTCATTACTGAGCACCATATAGACCACTTGAGCCTCATCAGCCAGATAGGGAGCCAGCGTAGAGCCCAGGTTGCCCTTTCCCCTCTGGCAACCAGGGCTACCCTCTCAAAGGTACAGAGGAAAGTGTCCAGGTCATCATCAGGGCCCATTTTACACAGGCCCAATCCCATTGCCCAGGTGCCATCCCACCCATGGGACTCACCAGTCACTGTAGGAGCTGCTCCTGCACATTGGACTGCTCCTTTATAAAGTCCTGCAGGGTTCTCTGTTGTTCCACCTGCCAGGTGATTAAGGCCTGCCTCTCTAGCTGGTGGGAGTGCTGGAAGGCTTGAAACACCTTTTGCATCTCCTCATGCTGCTTCACTAGCCATTGCAGGGTCTCTAGCCATTGCAGGGTCCCTTCAACATCCAGGCCACCACACACTCACACTGGCTTCAGAGCCCAGATAAGCCCCCACATATAGCAAGGCACAGCTAGACCCCTCTTGCTTCTTCCCCTGCTGCCCTCACAAAACCAATCAGGGACATCTCAGGCCAATACAATCACCTGTGTATTTTATTTATAGTTCTTTCCCACCACCAGCTTACTATCTATGTGTAGGGTTTTACAAACAGACGTCACCAGCAACACACCAAAATCACCAGTCCCTCTCAGACTCTAGCCTTTCTCTCCCTACCCCCACTCCCCCAGCTTCCTTCCTCCCTGCCTTTATGGTCCCTGGCAAATTAGGCTGGCAGCTGTTCCTAGTTGCCAAGCAGGCAGGACTATTCAGCCAGCCCCAATCCATTCCCCTTGATTGGGGCTGGCATGGCAGGGGGCTGATTAAGCACTTTGTGTCCAGCACCCTGTCACACTACCCCAAAGTGGATTGTGACTGACCAGTGGTTGTACTGCCCTAACCACTCTGCTGTCTTTCTATCTTTCCTGTCTACTTTGTATAAAAAATAAATATTCATAGACTTATAGAAATGTAGGGACCTCAAGAGGCCACCTAAGCCAGCCCTCTGTGCTAAGGCAAGACCAACTAAACCTAGATCATGTCTGGCAGATGTTTGTCCAACCTGTTCTTAAATATTTCAATTGATGGGGATTCCACAGCCTCCTTTGCAAGCCTATTCCAGAACTACCTTTATAGTTAGAAAGCTTTTCCTAATATCGAACCCCAATTTCCCTGGCTGCAGATTAAGCCCATTATGTTTTGTCCTACTTTCAGCAGACATGGTGAACAATTGATCACAGTCCTCTTGATAACAGTCTTCAAATATGCAAGGATTGCAATCAGCCTCTCCTCTCCAGTCTTCTTTTCTGAAGATTAACATGCCCGTTTTTTTTAATTCTTTCTTCGTAGGTCATAGACCTTTTATAATTTTTATCATTTCTAGATCTTGTGACATACCCTCACTCATTTTTACATCTAGAAAACCTGTCTCTGATGCACAGTTGAATCTTGCCTTCCCTGGACCTTGAACCACAATAGTTTGGGTGACGGGGAAAAATCCATATTTGGGAGGCGGATGAGGAAAAATTTCTCTAGCAAGATTTTTTTTTTAATTTAATGGCAACTGTTCAAAGCTACTCAGTGATTTCTGTAATTAAATAAGTGCCAGGGGAGATGGTTGAGGGTAAGGGTGAAACTCCCAAAAGTTTGATACTGTTTCATTTATCAAATGGGTTTGCAATTTGTCATAAATCACTTATTCATATGGTGGCATGGTAATATACCATTAACTAAAAATATTTAATTAATTTTGCCATTCAATTATTTGGCCAATATATTATGCAGAATTCATACACCCATATAGGTGGTCAGAGACTGTTATATATTACAAATATAAATTATGTGGTGAATATAGGCAAAATTGTCAATAATGTATAATGCAAATGTGGGTTTTTGTTTTGTTTTTTTTCCTGGTACTATATTTGACCATTTTAGACTAATATAGAAAAATCATAAAAGGACACATTCTAAACTCAGGTGGAGTTACTCTCATTTGAATGGAGTTACTCAAAGTTGACATCAATTTAACAGATACCAAATGTTGTCCTTGTGGCAGAGTGCTATCTCTAGAGCACCCCCTATTGGCAATGAGGTGGCCTTGTAGGTACCATACTCTTGGATCTCCAGATAACTTTCCACAGTCCAAAGTACCTAAAACAACTTTCCCCTTTGGAAGGGATCTAATTTATTGAGTCTTCTCAAAGAGTTTCCACTGGCCTTTCAGGCCAAAACCCTTCCCCCTGGTCAAGGGATCCCCACAACCCTCCTTCATGGGGCTGTGCTCTGCTTCAGGCAAGCTTCTCCCACTACACCCTTTAAATTGCCCTCACTCTGTTCCATCCAGCCTGGCAGCAACAGAAGACAAAAACAAGCTTTCATTTACAACAGTCCTTTCTTCCCAGCATTTCAGCTGGGATGTAGTCTTTCTCCTCAGCTTGGAAGCCAGGTCTCATATCAGTCCTTTCTCCCCTAGGCTAACAGAGATCAACAGGAAAGCTGTCCTTCCCCCGACTACTGTCTCTGTTATGAGGGACGAAGCTTCATACATGCTGCCTTCTTTACCAGGGTTCATTGTGGCTGGCTGCAAAGTAGAGGAGCCTTTCCCTACCCTGCACTAAAGTGTTCTGGTCCCAGGCCTTCCAAGGAACAGTCGTGTAGTTTTCCCGCCTCCCCCACCCACCATTGATTATTACCTGGGACCACTTCCTCTCTCCCGGCATCATTCTTTGCCAAGTTCTAGGCCCTAGTATATATAAAAAACTCCTAAAGCCTTACAGGGCCATGCCATGGAACAGGAGTTGGCTGACGCCTAGTCCCCATTACTATTAGAGGGGACAGACCACCCTGTTATAGTCCAAGTAAATGAGTAATACTGAATGGAAAAATAGAATGTGAAATCTAGGTAAGATATTGAGAAAGGAAAAGAATAAAACAAAACAAACATTTAAGAGAAAAAAACGAAAGAAAAAATTACAGCGTAAAATAATCTTGTAGAAGAAAACCATAACCTTATAGGAGGCAAAACCCAGTGTAAAATAAGCTATTGTTATGCTAGTCCTTTGTGATTTTCTTCTCCTTTACATACTATTTTTAATCTTTTTCCCCTTGTGTCTTTTTCTTCGTTGTGATCTCTGATTATTTTTCATCTTTAATTCTGTTTTATTATTGGTTACTTTACAATTTCCCATTTTTCTCTCCTATATATTTTTCTTTGAATCTGCGCTACTGGTTAAATTCTCTTCTATTCCATTCTATTTCTATTCTACTTTCTCCATGTCTGTTTACATGCTCATATTGTTCCCTCACCTTCATTTAAGTACTTTTCATCTACCCTTTGATTGTCTTTGTACCCTTTAATCTGTTTACACCTCTTCTGTGTGTAAACTGATTTTCTAATTACTTGACCTTTTATATTCTAGCTTATTTCCTCTCATTTTCTCTTTCACCTTCTTCATCTTTCCCTTTTATATCTATAGATACAGAAATTTATAAGTGTGCAATTTACTCCCCAGCCATTTGTTATCCAACTAACCTTTCCTCCACTTCTTCCATAGCTTGGAGATGTCCTCAGAGCCAAAACATCATTGCTAGCTTTGGTTTCTTTGGGGTTTTCTTATATTCCCAGTACTTGATTTACTAACCTCTTTCTTTTATTTTTCAGATTACATACTAATGCAGTGCCATTGTGTTAACAGATAAATGCGAGACAGTGAAAGCAAACAAAATAGAAAAAAGGGGAAAATGTTCTCTGTTGCTGTGTCACATCAAAATGTGCTATATCATAATTGTATCATCAGAAGTGTGTTAAGGGGAAAGAGGTTTTTATTTAATGGACCCGAAATACTGCCATTCTACAAAGCTGAATGGCTCAGGTAACAGATCTTGTGCTGTAATAGATGGATGGGGTGACCATATTTCCCTATGCTGAATGCAGGACACCTGGTAAAATTACTCGTATTCAAGCGAGTTCAACATCAATCAATCAGAGCTATGCAGTACAAACTTTCAAATTAACATCAAGTTGACTGAGCCCCTGTTAAAAAGAAATACTGTGTAGTTGGATTCTTTTTATTTACCTTCTTATCTATAAGGCTTTATGGTTCACATGGGGAGAGGTGACACACACACACACACACACACACACACACACTCCTGTACACCTCTCTCACACACTGGGGTGACTGACTGACCCTCCCCTCCCTGCCCGGCACTCTCCACTCTTCATGCGTGGCTGGGCCCCCAGGACAGACCCACCTCTCCTGGTACGTGGTGCCACGTCTTTCTGAGGCAACATCTGCGTGGGGGCATGCAGGGTCACATGCCTCCCTCCCCAGATTTCTGGCAGGGTTCACATCAGAATGTGGCCTGCAGCAGCCTTTCTGCACTGTGTGGTAGGGAAGGGGTGGGCGCTGCTTCCAGCTGCAGGGGAGGAGGGGACGGGGAAGGGATGACTTGGTGTCTTTGTAGAGCTCATCTCTTCCACCACCCCGTGGCTGGAAGCAGCTTGTTCCTTCCTGCCCGCACAGTGTCGAAAGGCAGCTAACACCTCCAGGCTGCTGCTGGCCACTGACATAACCCAGCTGTCTCTGGCTACAGTGCAGGCGGGAAGAGGTTAAGCCCTAAGGATGCATTGTGCACCAGGGCCCAGGGAACCAGGCTGCAGGGGCTTCAGTGAACCCGGCCAGAGAGGTGGCTCAGCAGTGGAGGGTGCCTAGGGGACAGAGCATCCCCGTGCTCCGTGGGGGTAGGACTCAGGGTAGGGAGAGGCAGATGAAGAGGGTGATAAGCCCCTGCCTGGGGAGCTGCTATGGAGCCTGCAAGATCAGGACATGAAGAGGCTGTAATTCACTTCTCCCTGCCACTCCAGAGCTTAGCTGAGGGGTAGAGAGGCTTCCCCATGCCAGCGCTGCATGGGGCTTTGTGATAAGCAGGGCTTGGCTTCTCCTGGCCAGTGCACTGGGCCAGAGGGTCTTGGGCTTTCCTGGGGTGCTGGCCCAGCAAGAGGCAGTGGGGGAAGGAAGCAGACTGTTGGTGAGCTGAACACTCTGACCAGGGGCTGGTTGTCCGCACAGCACTGGGAGCGGGACACAGCTCGCTGGAGTGGGGGAATATGGAGGAGCAGTGGGGCTGTGAGAGTGAAGGGGCAAAGCAGGGAGAGGACAGCAAGAGGGGGAGCACGTAAAGGCCTGGTGGGGGGGCAGCAGAGGCGACACAGAACTGGTCGCTGCCTGGCACCTGCCCACACTCACTGGTCGGAAACAGTGCTGGCCGGAAACGGGATGGGGGCAAGGCCCTGCTTGTCGAGAGCTGGCACGCAGCAGGAGATGTGCTGATGGACCAGCAGGGGGAGTGGCCGGCCCCGCATGCTTTGCCCTGCCACCAGCCTTGCACACCCACTCCCATCATCGGACACTGGACCCTCCCACTCACCACTGGTGGGCAGGCTGCTGGCAAGCAGGGATCCGGCCAGCAGCAGAACCCATCAGTACTGATGGGAAGGAGACAGAAAATACAGAACAATTTGCCCATTTTCAAGAAGAAGTCAGGACACCTGCAGGAGGGCTTAAATATGGGACTGTCCCTTTAAAAATGGAGAGCTATAGCATAAAAAGGATTAAAACCTCACACAGTAACTCCTCACTTCAAGTTGTCCCGGTTAATGTTGTTTCGTTGTTACGTTGCTAATCAATTAGGGAACATGCTCGTTTAAAGTTGTGCAATGCTCCCTTCTAAAGTCATTTGGCAGCCGCCTGCTTTGTCCACTGCTTGCAGGAAGAGCAGCCTGTTGCAGCTAGCTGGTGGGGGCTTGGAACCAGGGTGGACTGGCAGCCCCCTATCAGCTCCCCCTATCAGCTCCCTGCTCCCCTAAGTTCCCTTTGCAGCAGCTGCCAGCAGGCTAGCAATTGCAGCTATCCCTCCCCCCACTGCCATGTGCTGCTCCTGCCCTCTGCCTTGGGAGCTGCTCCCCGAGCCTCCTGCTTGCTGTGCAGGGGGGGGAAGGGGAGGTAATGTCCCCCTTCCCCTGCTCCTACACCCCGCTTACCCCTTCTTCTCCATATAGAGCAGGGTGGGGATACTGATGGAGAGAGACAGAGAGAGCCTGGAGCAGCAGCTGCTGTCTCAACTTCCTGATCCACTTAAAAAGACAATGCACTTAAGAGTGGGTCAGCTTACTTAGAGGGGCAGTGTGCATTTCTCTCCCTCTCCCACACACAAGGTGTGTGTCTGTCTCTGTCTGCTATGCTATCTCCCCTCCCCTCCATTCTTGCTGCCTTGTAGAGTGAGAGGCTACATTAACAACGTGTTAACCCTTGAGGGCTCAGCCGAGTGCTAGTTCATCATTTAGCACAGGGGTTCTCAAACTGGGGGTCGGGACCTCTCAGGGGGTCACAAGGTTATTACATGGGCGGGGGGGTCACAAGCTGTCAGCCTCCACCCCAAACCCTGCTTTGCCTCCAGCATTTATAATGGTGTTAAATATATAAAAAAGTATTTTTAATTTATATGGGTGGGTTGCACTCAGAGGCTTGCTATGGGGTCACCAGTACAAAAGTTTGAGAACCACTGATTTAGCAGCAAGGCATTCCCTGGGAAATATCCCACCCTCTTCCACCCTCTAACTTCACCACCTCAACTAAGCTTCACAATCATCATAGCTGTGAACAGTATTAATTAAATTGTTTGTTTAAAACGTATGCTGTCTGTGTATATATATAATATATAGTTTTTTGGCTGGTGAAAACAATTTCCCTGGAACCTAACGTTCCCTATTTACATTAATTCTTATGGGGAAATTGGATTCGCTTAACATCGTTTTGCTTAAAGTCGCATTTTTCAGGAACATTACTACAACATTAAGTGAGGAGTTACTGTATAAGGGGGAGATAATTTTGCTAAGCAATATGAAAAAAATAAATGTCACTTAGACTTAAATGAGCTATTATCTTCTAGATATAGCCATGTACTACTAAAAGTACACAATGTTTATAGTGAATACAATTTGCACCAATAAAATGGACATTTACTAAGACAGTTTTGCTGCCATTGAAAACAGCAGCAACAAGCAAAATGGCCAATGCCTGTAAAATATGCAAGGAATAACATTTGCAATGTTATTATAGCAATGTTTGTAAGGAATAATGTGAAATAAAGTAAGCAAGAGCTTCTTTTGGACTGGCCACTCTCTGCCTAAGTTGTTTCAAACACAACAGGGAAATCATGCAACATTCATCATACTATCCTGATGCCAAACCATTCAGATATTTAATTTATGAAATATAAAGAGTAAGACCAAAGGGTATTGTTGGCAAAGAATCAAACTTAGCAATGAAGAATAACCATACATCCATACAAGAACTTCAGTCTCCATTTCCTATGCTCCACATGCAAAGCATAGACATAATATGTTTTGTGGCAAGGCACCTCTTTTCTCTCTCCAGCCTTAGCGCTTCCCCATCTGGCGATTGTAGGCTGGGGTAATCAGCCTACTCGGACAGGGTTTGCCTTCCCTCTTCTGTGCTCCCTTGGTCATATTTTCAGGGTAGGCCTGAGGGTCGGCCTAAGGGTTCATCCTCCATCAAACAAAAAGGAAACAGTCTCATAAACAAAAACCCAGGGGGTACCTTTCACTGCCCCCCTCACTCGGGCAAGGTGTCATGCTGTTGGTTGCCCTGCAGTGTCAGTCCTTCCCCTAGCAGGCACTCAGGTTTGGCTGTCTCCCCTATGGGAAGGAGCACACCCTCTCAACCTGGAGCAGCCTATTTCCCTGCTGCCACTAGCTTGGCAGCAGCTTCTTTGTTTGTTTGTTTGTTTGTTTCTCTCTCTCTCTCTCTCTCTCTCTCTCTCACTCACACACACACACCTGCCCCGCCTCAGAGGAGGGAATTTTAAAGGCCTCAGGGATCCCTTAATTGGATTCAGGTGTCCCTAAGTGATCTGAGGTAACCCCTTCTCAGCTTGTAGGAAAAAGGACCTTTAACATTCTAGGGCTAATATATCAGCATTTCAGGACCCTCTTGCAGCCATCTGGCCTGACTTTGTCACATATCCCCCACTCCTGCTCAACACCATGGGTATGGGCTACTTGGGTCGAAAAACAGTGCACGCTTGACAGGCCATCAGCGTTGCCATGCCTGGTCCCCGACCTGTTTTGAACTCTGAAGTGGAAGGGTTGTAATGACAGGGACCATCTCGTTACCCTTGCATTTCTTTCTTTCTTCTGGTCCACCCATTTCAGGTGGTCATGATCAGTGATGAGGGTAAACCTCTGTCCAGGTAGATAGTAATGGAGGGTTTCCATGGCCCATTTTACCACAAGGCATTCCTTCTCTACCACAGCATACTTTTGTTCTCTGAGCAGGAGTTTCCTGCTAAGGAATGGGCTTAGGTTTTCTTCCTCTCCTACCATTTGAGAAACCAGGGCTCCCAACCTGACCTCGGAGGCATCGGTTTGCAGTATAAACTCCTTCTCAATGTCTGGGGCTACTAGCACTGGGTTACTGCAGGGGGCAGTCCTCAGGTCTGTAAAAGCTTCTTCACCTGCGCTGGTTCATTTCACTATGTCTGGGCTCTGGGCTTTTATCAGATCCATCAATGGGTACGCTCTGGCAGTAAAGTGGGGAATGAATTGCCTATAGTACCCAACTATCCCCAGGAATGCTCTGACCTGTTTCTTCTGGATCGGTCGGGGCTAACTTTGTATCACCTCTAACTTGTTCAGTTGGGGCTTCACTACGCCCCTCCCATGATGTACCCGAGGTATTTGGCTTCTGCTAGCCCTATTGCACATTTGGAGGGATTCACAGTGAGACCCACTTTCCTCAGGGTATCCAGTACTGCTTCCTCCTTTTCTAGATGCATCTCCCAGTCTGGGCTCCGTATGACAACATCATCATGTAAGCGGCCACATACTTGCCATGTGGACGCAACAGCTTATCCATGAGTCGGTGGAAGGTTGCGGGAGCCCCATGTAATCCAAAAGGGAGGACCATGTACTGGCACAATCCTTCTGATGTAGAAAATGCAGTCTTCTCTTTGGCTTCCTTGGCCAGAGCGATTTGCCAATAAGCTTTGGTCAGGCAAAGGGTAGACAAAAATTGGGCTTTTCCTAATCAGTTGATTAGCTCGTCTATTCGAGATATGGGGTAAGCATTGAACTGGGACACCTCATTTAATTTTTGGAAGTCATTGCAGAACCTCATGCTGCCATATGGTTTAGGTACGAGGACGATTGGACTGGATCATTGACTATGGGACTCCTCAATGACTTCTAGCTCCAGCGTTCTCCTAACTTCAGTCCTGATCTCCTCTCTTTTTGCCTCTGGGATCCGGTAGGACTTAATATTTGCCTTTACTCCAGGATCTGTGATGATACGATGATGAACTTCTGTGGTCCTGCCTGGCTTCTCTGAGACCACATTGTGGTTCAGTTCAATCATATTGATGACTTCTGTTCATTGTTCAGGGGTCAATTCAGGGGATATTCCCACTTGTACCTGATGTTTATTTTCTTGGGGTGGCAACACCAGGGTGACCAGATGAACTCCCTGTCTTGCCAGGGATTCAATAGATTGACATGGTAGATCTGTTCTGGCTTCTGGTGATCAGGCTGTCAAACCTTATAGTTGACCTCCCCAATGGTTTCTATTACTTTATATGGCCCCTGCCATCTGGCCAAGAGCTTACTCTCAGCTGTGGGCACCAGCACCATTACCCAATCTCCCACCTGGAATTTCTGGGCTGTTGCTCGGCGATTGTAATAGGTCAATTGGGCTTCTTGTGGCCTCTCCATGTGTTTCCACACTATGGGGGTGACTTGGGCTATCCTGTCCCTCATCTGCATCACATGCTCAATGATGATTCTTCCCTGGTTAGGCTGTTCTTTCCAGCCCTTCTTGGCAATGTCCAGTATGCCATAAGTGTGGAGACCGTATTAGAGCTCAAAACGGGAAAACCCAGTTGAAGTCTGGGGAACTTCCCTTATAGCAAACATCAAATAGGGTAGTAAGGTATCCCAGTTCTTCCAGTCCCAGATCACCACTTTCCATATCATGTTCTTCAGAGTCCTATTAAAGTGTTTGATGAGGCCATCATTCTGTGGATGGTAGACTGACATTCTTAGGGCCCATATGTGGAGCATCATACATAAGTTCTTCATCAACTTTGACACAAATGAGGTTCCTTGATCCGTCAAGATCTCTTTGGGTATCCTGTAGGCCAAAAGCCTAATGGGAAGAAATTGTCTCAAGTAAAATTGTACTCCATTTTGCTAATTTTGCCTTATACTCCATTTTGCTAGCTTTGAATTAGTAAGAAGAAATTGTTCTGAGTTTATTTTTTGCTGATTGTGTTAATATTTATTCTTAAAATGATAGAAGTTTTATGACTGTAATTGCCTTATTTACTGTTTGGTGTGAGTGAAGAATGTATGGTAATTAACTGAGAAAGGACAACTGGGCCGGATGGTCAAGAAGGGAGTGGAGGAGTCAAGAGGCACCAACTTTATTATTAATCACCCAGGTGGCAGATTGACAACCCTAAAGCAAAGGCATACACCCCAAGAATGAGATAAGGAGTTAGCCAAAGGGACAGATAAGAAACAGCTGCAGATCCTCCCAGTAACAGTTCAAAATAATGCTAATTAAGAGCAACCTTAAATACTTCATGATTGACAGCTCCGGTGTGACACAGCAAGGTCCATAGACTTGTATGGGAACTTATTGCCATGGGACTTTGGGTTCGTTCTGCATCAACACTGGATCTTCGAATGCATTTGACAGAGGCCCAGCTCCTCTCCCTCATGTGCAGTTTCAGCTGGCCCTTGGAACTGACCGAGCAACACTAAGGACTGGTAACTATAAAATCCAGCTGCAGAACCTTTTGGTGTGTGTGTGTGAATGGAAGCATGCTGATTTTAATGCTTAAATTGTACTCTCAATAAACATGGCATATTGTCTTATCCCCTTTAAAAGATTCTGTGTGCTTCTTATAAGCATAACAATCCCCACCCTAGAGATAATTGGAATTAACTTTTTGGCTATCATTTTGGACATCATGTTTCATAGGGGTACGGTCTCTGGGTATTGTGTGGTGTAGTCCAGAACAACAAACACACTCTGATGGTCCCTGGCTGACTTCTCCAGTGGGCCTATCAGGTCCATGGCTATCCTCTCAAATGGGACTTCAATAATTGGCAGAGGTACTAAAGGGGACATTAAGTTTGGTCAGGGACCATATAATTTGCACTCTGGCAGGAGATGCAATATCATTGGCTTTCCATATAAATTCCTGGCCAAAAGAACCTCCGTAGAATTGAATTGAAGGTCTAATCTATCCATAGATGTCCTCCGAACAAATGACTGTGAGCTAGGTCCAACACTGCCCTCTGGTGCCTTTGAGGTACCAAGAGTTGCTCCACTTCTTGCTCTTGCATTCGAACTACTCAATATAATAGGTCCCTTTTTATCATGGAGTATGGCCCTGGGCCTTTGGTTTTCCCCTCCACCATGACCCTATTCACCTCAACTACTTCCTTTCTAATATTATCACATAGCAGATCATTGGCCTGATCCTGCCCCAAATTCTCAAATGAGGGTCCAATATGCCCAAACTCAAGGGGACCTACTTCTGTTTCCCTTTCAGGGTTGGTCAACCCTCTGCATCACCCCCAAGCCAGCTGGACACAATTTCTTCCCTATGAGTGTAGCCTTTTGGTTTGGGCCAAGATCCCCATTCCCAACTTCTTGACTGCCCTCCTTTCTTGCCTAGTCTTCCAGGGCTTCCCAGGTGTAGAGAACAAGTCCTGGGCTAACTCACAGAAGACCGGGAGAGGGCAAGTTACTTTGGTCATTGTATCAAACCCGGGGTTACTAACCTCCTCTCACTCATCTATGCGAAGTAGGCCTCCAAACCCTGGGAAGTCTTGTCCTATAAGGACCGAATATGGGAGGGGAGGGTCCACCCCCCACCATCACCCTTGTGATATTTCCCTGGATCTCAATTTGTATAGGGATGGTCAGATAATAATTGATAGCACCATGTACACAGGTTATTCTGATGCGCTTGGCCCAAGACAGCTACTCCCACCCCACTAGTTTTCCTGAGACCAACGTGACGGCACTTCTGGAGTCCACTAATGCAATGGTCTGTATGCCATTCCTCCTAACCGGCTGTGTGTATCTATGGGGGCCATCGCGACTCCCACAATGTTTATCAAGCCAGAAAGATCTTCATGGTTGCACTGCATGGGCTCCTCCACATTAAGGCACTGGGCAGCTATATGCCCTACTTCCCTAAAAGCATGACACCTATATCCTTATCTCATTCTTTGGGTAGTGGCCCTTACCCCTTGACCCAGATCCCCAAGTCCCTTTGCAGCCTTAGGCCTCTCTTCAGCCTCCTTCCTCCCCAACATAGTCCTACCTGGTGATTCAAAAACCTGGGCCCTCATGGAGGGGTCTGGCCTCTTGACCCTGCACATCTCTTCCCTGGTAGTCCTAGAAAGTTCTTTGGCTGTTAAGTGTTTCTCTCTGAGGGCAACTAACTCATGATAGGAGGAGGGGTAATTTTGGCTGACCCATCCTTGTAGGTCTGGCGGTAGTCCTCTCATGAACCTGTCCAAGACTATGACTTCCAAAATTTTCTCCGGGCTGTGGATCTCAGGGCACGGCCACTTCCATGTTAGATGGATCAGGTCGAACAGCTGGGACCTCAGTGCTTTTCCGTCCCAGTACCTCCACTTGTGGAACCTCTGGACGCTTATAGCTGTCATCACCCCGGTCCTTGCCAGGATTTCAGCCTTAATCTGTAATCTGTAGCCAATTCCACTGCCATGTTGTAATAGGCCTTCTGGGCCTTCCTACCCAGGAAAGGGGCAAGGAGGCTGGCTCACTGGTCTTGAGGCTAAGACTCATGTAGGGCTGTTCTCTAGAAGGCGAGAAGATATGCCTTCACATCATCATTACGTCGTCCATTTTGGGGGTGGGGGTGATTTACCTTGCCCTGGGACGGTTCGCCACAAAGTCTATCTCACCCCTGACACCACTTGTGGCAAGGCACCTCTTTTCTCTCACCAGGCTCAGTGCTTCTTCCTCTGGTGATGGTAAGCCTTTTGCTGCCCCCCTCACTCAGGCAAGGTGTCACCCTGTTAGTTGCCATGCGGTGTCAGTCCTTTCCCGAGCAGGCACTCAGGTTTGGCTGTCTCCCCTATGGGAAGGAGCACAGCCTCTCAGCCTGGCAACAGCTTCTCTCTCTCGCTCTCTCCCTCAGATGAGGGGTTTTTAAAGGCCTCAGGCATCCCTTAATTGGATTCAGGTGTCCCTAAGTGACCTGAGGTAACCCCTTCTCAGCTTGTAGGAAAAAGGGCCTTTAACATTCTAGGGCTAGAATATTGGCCTTCCAGGACCCTCTTGCAGCTGTTCAGCCTGACTTTGTCACCGTTTTTTCCCCCATATGTAAGATGTCCATAAATAAAGGCTATTGACTTCTTAAGGTGCTTAGAAAAAATATTTAACAAATACTCATTCGGGAAAATTCCTTAAAGTAAGCGGATAGCACTGTATAAAGTAACTATGAAAAAAGAAGGAATAGGAGGTTCATAGGTGCTGGAACTAGTGACGCTGGAGGTGCTGCCACACCCCCTGGCTTGAAGTGATTTCCATTATATACAGGGTTAGCAGTTTGGTTCAATGGCTCTCAGAACCCCCACTACATAAATTGTTCCAGCATCCCTGAAGAGGCTTTTGGTGGTAGAGTGACTGGATTAAGCTTGTTTGAAAGAGATTAAATAGGCATTTCCAAACCTCCCAATGTGTGACTGTTACTGTTTATTAAAGGGATAACTTTGTATCTCTCGGGTTTCCAAAGTTCTGCTTTTCCCCCCCACCATTAAGCTGCAACATTCTTTAAGGAATTCTCCAGGAAGGTTAATGTTACATATGTTCAGCCTTAACTCTAGGGTTGTTGTTTTTTTAATGAGTGAGGTTTTTTACCTTGAAAATTCCCTTAGGCTTTTAAATGCCTAAAAGTTGTCGAGTAACAGGGGTGCCTGAGCTGCACTGGAATGAACCCCATGCTTTCTCAGTTCACCAGATGGGCTCTTCCCTATCACAGGTTCCCATCTCACATAGCAAACCATTTGTCCCTCACATTTCTTTCCATCTCCCCGTCCTCTTTCTTCTAGAACAGAGCAGTCACCTCCCTATGTTGTTCCACACATGCCATTCCAGATATGGTTTTCTGCATTTGGGTGAGGCTTATGAAGTCTGTGTCAGACTAGAAATAATTGACAAAGCACCCATTGTGCTAGTCACACTTTATAATATTCACCTTGCCCTGATGCTTGATTAGAATGTGCACAATAGCCATGTGGACTATAATATGCATATGAAAATCAGCATTATTAACTAAATAAACAAACATCCAATTACCCCTAAACTAACCATATCTTAATAAGACCAACAGAATAAAACATCTGGAGTTTCTGAATCTAACTGATTTGGTGTCACAATGACCTCCAAAAGGAAAATCTTCAAAAAGTGAAAGATAACTTAAAAAAAAAAACCTATATTTCCAAAGCACCTTGTCCAATTTGTCCCAATACTTTCAGAATACTTTTACCATTCATCTCTAATTTTATTTTATTATGTTATATTGGATACCCAACATATATATGGGACCCAGGGCCGCCCAGAGGATTCAGGGGGCCCGGGGCAAAGCAATTTCGGGGGCCCCTTCCATAAAAAAAGTTGCAATAATATAGAATACTATATTCTCGTGGGGGCCCCTGTGGGGCCCGGGGCCTGGGGCAAATTGCCCCACTTGCCCCCCCCCCCTCTGGGCGGCCCTGATGGGACCTGATTTACCACTGTGTTTCTCCAGTTTTATACTGGTGTCATTCCATTGAAACCAATGGTGTGAACGTAGTATAAAACTAGATCATAAGAATGGCGATACTGGGTCAGACCAATGGTCCATCTAGCCCAGTAACCTGTTGTCGGATACTGACTAATGACTGAAGCTTCAGAGGGAATAAACAGAACAGGACAATTTATTGATCCATCCCATGTTGTCCAGTCCCAGCGTCTAACAGTCACACAGATAGCAGGATGTTGTGTCTCTGACAATATTGGCTAATACCCATTGGTGGACCTATCCTACTTAAACTTAAATAATTCTTTTTTCAACTCAGTTATATTTTTAGCCTTCACAACATCCCCTGGCAACAAGTTCCACACTTTGATAGTGCATTGTATGAAGAAATACTTCCTTATGTTTGTTTTAAACCTGCAGTTTCTTAATTTCATTGGGTGACCCATGGTTCTTTTGCTAGGTGAAGGGGTAAATAACAATTCCTTATTCAATTTCTCCACACTTTTCATGATTTTATAGACCTCAATCATATCACCCCTTAGTCATCTCTTTTCTAAGTGGAACAGTCCCAGTCTTTTAAATCTCTCCTCATATGGAAGCTGTTCCATACCCTTGATCATTTTTTTGCCCTTCTCTGTACTTTTTCCAATTCTAATATAGCTTTTTGAGATGGGGTGACCTGAACTGCATACAATATTCAAGGTGTGAGGATACCATGATTTATATACTGATATTATGATATATTCTGTCTTATTACCTATCCCTTACCTAACAGTTCCTGTCATTCAGTTAGCTTTTCTGACTGCAGCTACAAATTGAGCAGATGTTTTCAGAGAACTTTCCACAATGACTTCAAGATCTCTTTCTTGAGTGGTAACAGGTAATTTAGACCTTATTATTTTGTATGTATAGTTGGGGTTATGTTTTTCAATGTGCATTACTTTGCATTTATCAACATTTCATTTCATCATTGTCATTTTCTTGCCCGGTCACCCAGTTTTTGAGATCCCTTTGTAACACTTCACAGTAAACT
Source organism: Terrapene triunguis (assembly GCF_002925995.2). Lineage (NCBI taxonomy): Eukaryota > Metazoa > Chordata > Testudines > Emydidae > Terrapene > Terrapene triunguis. The sequence goes on along the minus strand of NW_020664369.1, from coordinate 15,370,142 downwards.
TTGGACTGAAAATGAACCACTTCCAAAACAAAAAAGACAAGGTTGGTGATGTAGTGCCACAAAAAATACCATGTTTGCCAAAAGGCAAATTGACAACACACCCCTAACTGCCCTTAAAAGTGACAGCATTTCCAGGAATAAATGTACCGCCTTCATGCACCTCTGATGAGGCGATTCATAATTGTGAAGCACATCACAGCTGGTATGAATCAAGTTTTATTCAGAAGATTAAGTATTTTGACATATCCAGTGAGATGTAGTAAAAGAAGGCTAACAGTCACATTTTTTTTCTGGACCTCTTAGGAAAGCAGAGGGTTTAAGACAAAATAGTATGTGTGTGAGGTACAGGGGTCAGGAGAACCAAACACATAGCAAAGGGTTTGTACAAAGGCCCAACAGCAGGCACCAGGGAGTGATCCTTGCAACACTGATCCCCTTACTGTGCACATGCTGCTATAGAGTAGAGATTAGCAGTAACCCCTGTAGGCATGTTGCCCAATCCTGCTCCTGATGGCAAATTGCCTCCGAGCCATGAAAGAATCCAATGGAGGCCTGCTGCTGTCCCCAGGCCCTGGTAATGATTTCCCTTTATTCCTTCCCTACTACTTGTCTGTTGACTCTGTCCCCATTACCCTCTCTCAGCTCACTGCAGAGGTTCAGAGCTAGGAGAAATAAACCCTCCCAGATATTCATCTCTTCCTATCTCCAGCTTTCTGCAGGCCTCTGGGGGGATGTGCTCAAATAAATATAGTGAAAAAGAGATGAGACAGCATCCTGAGTTGTGGGGCAGACCCTCTCCCCGTCTGAGTGCAGTGATCCCATTGGAATTACAACACTGATGTATATAACACTTCCTTTCTAAAGCATTATATCTCTTGCATGGCATCATGGGCTAGTAAGGTATCCTGTAATGGGGCCCTGGGCTCAATCCAGTGCCGGTATTGGTCAACCAGCATCTTGTTCCTCTCTGTGTGATAGTGACTGTAGTAAAAGTCTTTGTTACAGCTGAAGAAAGTGGAGGGAATATAAAAACTTTGTAATTTGCCTAAAGTGCAGACACATCTGCTGGAGTCATAAGTGTCTTGTTGGCTGAGTTCAGCAGGGGAGAAGCTGGCAATTAATCAGAAGTGTCACTGTATTCGATGGAAATTGTAACAGAGGGTTTCTGGGGACATAAAGGTAGCTTTAGCAGCCAAAGACTGCACAAGATTTCTCCCCCTAAGAAAAAAGCTGTATTTATTGAGGTTGGCCATAAACACTGACCTATTTTATAGAAGTTGACATGACACAGGAGATCTGGTGGCATCTGAAAAGGATTTGGCAATCAATAAGTATATAACCCTGGAAAAGATCTGTGATTAGTCCATTCACTCTCAAAATATGTTCTGAGATATTCAAATTCTCTATGCTTAGGATCAAATTTGTTTGTCAGGTGCAAACGTCATTGGAAGAATTTGTATGCTCACTTACAAGAGTAGAATTTGCCCTCTATGTTACTTCCTTGTCAGTGACTACATTTCATCTCACCCACCCATCTGGAAATAAGCCAATACCCTGTGACCAGCCAACTCTTTAAGAACAACCAGCAAGTGCTCCATAGGCCATGGTTTGGGAACTTCTGTGTAAAACAAAACCAGTACATGTAATGAATTGACAAGTGCAAGTTGAGATGCATATGTTATAAATGAAAAACAGAAGTCTTCACAATTTCAGTTAGTTTTTTCTATGATCATGCATTGTACAACTCTGTACCTTGACATTGTTCTTGGTTGCAGAGTAAGGGACTGATCCAAAGCCCACTGAAATCAGTGACAGTCTTTCCACTGAATTAAACTGGCTTTGACTAAGGCCCCAAGGGACTTTGAAATTCCAAACTAGCCTAAACCTTGCATCGTTTTGATTTTTGTATTGATACATTTGAAAATAAGAACCTATAGAACTTATTTTTTGAGTGATCTTCACACAAATTGGTCATTGACCCAAATTGGTTAGTTATCATTTAGATATTTACTACTATATGCTGTCCTTAATTTATAGGATATATATTGATGTGTCAGTCACTTGTGCTCCATTTTTATCTTTCTGAAAAGGATTTAAATTCCATGGTGTCACAGCTGTAGAAAATAATTGTTTCATTTTGGTGTTCTGCTGAGAAAGAAATTTCTTGCAGACTATAATTCTCTCTGTCCAGTCATTTTACAGCATCTTTTACTTTAACAAAGTTGAAGTGGCAGCCTATCAGGTATTTAACTTATTTGAAGTGTTTAGCTACCAGAAAAACATGACACAAATGTTGACTACAAGAAATTCACTTTTCTCTTTCCTATCTCATCTCTTTTTTCCATATTACATTTTTCTAAAATGGATTCTGTTATTGGCAGTCCATCAAAATTAACACAAATTACATTTAGATCAGGGGCAAAACACACTTAAATTTTTGTTTTATAACTACAGCCTAATTCTAAAAGGCAGACAACATTTCAAAAGGCTCAGTTTTATTCCCAGAAATAATAGAACCTCCAGTTAACTGCAAGCATTGTACTTGGATATCTTACTACTTGACTGTACACAGAAATCAGTGGTTAGATATCTAAGTGGTAGCGTTTGTGCATGTGATATGTTGCTCGAGCAAAACTGTGTCCACAAAAATGGTGGCTGAGTTGAAACCCTCTTGTAAACCAGGCACTTGAGAAATTCTCCTTCCTGATACACACTGTGGCTCTCTTGACTGCAATGCAGCTGTCTTGTATATTTTCCGTTTGTTGTTGGCAGTGTGGTTTCTATGGAAGTACCCTTTCTGCATTGAGTGCAGTACCACCAGAGGAGGGATCTAACTTGTTCAGAGAGAAAAATGTTAACCTTATGAGTTTTGATACAAATATCAAACCTGAATGTATTTGCAACAGCATGTGTTTAGCGACAGAGGAGCTGGGGAGCCAAATACTGGGTGAATCACAAAAATAGTCTTTTATGATTTTCTTTTGTTATTAGTGATGTAGCAGTGAAAGAAAAAAATCACTGCAGAAATAAAAATGCCATAGCTTTACTCAATGAAAATATGTTTAAGGGTCCAAAGGAAAGGCTATGGCACAGAAAGTGTTTCTTTGATACTTTACTACTTTGAGGCACCTATTGTCTTCCTGAATGCCAATGTTGCATTGATGTTCTAACTAAAATAAATGAGCCACAATGTAGTCCCTTTTGTAGTTATGCATGTGTCTCACTAAGTTCCAGGCCACCTTTTGCCTAGAGACACAAGTCTTGTATACCTTTATACTTTGGGAGTTCCTTAAATTGAGGCAAAGGTTATGACTTCTTCCATCAGGTTTATATATTTGTACATAAGGGCTTCTGCAGAGCTGATGCAAAATAGTGTGCAGAAGAGTGGATGGTGTAACTGGAAAGGGGAAAAAAGAATGGAGATGTGGGGGAAATGGCAAGAACTTTCCCAAGATTTTTGTAAGTCTCTCCACAAAAGGCCCAAATTAATAGATTAAAATGCACATCATAATTTACAAAGGTTGGCCAGATTCTGGCCTCAGTTGCATTAGTGCAATACCATTGCAGCCAGTGAGTATACACACATATAATTTAGAATGGAACTTGGTCCATAACACTTTATTCAGCCCAAATGTAGAACTGGTGGCATTGAGATGCATATGTCCCATAAAAGGTTTCTGGCTCTACAACATGTCAACTTCTTCAGAAGAATAGTCAGACTACTGCAAAAGTTACTTTATCTCTCTCACACACATACAAATGCTCACAAGCAAAAATATCCTGGTCATAAATTTGGAAGCCACACTGAAGGATGACAAGAGGGGTCATTTGCGGAGATCTTTTTTCCCTTTATGTGGGATACATTGTATATTTTACCTTGCACAGTTCTTTGAGACCTGAACTGTTTATAATATAGTTATAAAGGCATTTTAACAGAAAAATAAAAACCTGATAAATAAAATGTTGTCCTTAGGGAAAATCCTTTGCCAAATCATTTAAGAACTGAAGTAATTTCTTCTGTGTGGGGATATTTGTTTGAAGTCATTGAATTTACCCCTTGGCTACCTTTAAATCTCATTTTTCATTCATTACCAGCCTAAATTAAATCCCCTGTAGATTAAATTATGAAACATTTTTGTGTGGGAGTGTGGGCATGACATTTGGCAGCCAACCAGGTTAGATACATGGCAGCCAGCCAGGCTCCAGAGAATAATGGTTTGATTGAGTTATTTTTAGCCATTGGAGAAACTTCTGTAGCATCATCGTCACCCTGGTCGCAGTATCAGAATGTGAAGATGACAAAGAAATGACTAAAAACCTAAAATAGGAGCCTGCATTTTCCACTTAAGACTTGTGACTCCTTAGGCTCAGGGCCGGCTCTGGCTTTCTGGCCGCCCCAAGCAAAAAACAAAAAAAACAAAAAAACAACACGGCGGCCAGAACAGCAAAGCAAAAAAAGCAAAAGCCTGGAGCCGGCCCTGCTTAGGCTGGCTTCTCATCCACTGACTACAAGAAAAGGCAGGAGGCTTTTATTTAGAATCTCATCTTTCCCTTTCTTGTAAACTCCTTGCAGCATCTTTCTCTTTTCCCCCGTGCACCCAAAACTTTGCTATTAGCATTTTCTCCCTTTTCAGCTATTTTGACCATAGTTCCACCCAGTTTGAATCTCTGCACTGTCTTGATTTCTTTCTCATTACTTCTACTCCATACCTTTGGTAACAGAATGTCGGCAAGAAGAGAGTTCAGGGAGGATGTAACTGACTGGTACAGCCCCAAAGTGGGCAGGTTCAGCACTGCTCCCAGACAGCCATTACTGGAGGGACTCTGGTAGAGCTTTGGCCAGAATTTAAAGTTTCTGTCCCATACCAATGACTGACCCATGGACTGCCTTTTTGTTCTGTGTTTGTGCAAGGCCTACCACAATGAGATCCTGGTCCATGACTGAGGTTCCTACATACTGCAATAAATAAATAATATTAATAATAATAGGGTGAATCATTCCATTGGTGCAGCTGTCAATATGAGTGCAGGGGGCTATACATTGTACCCTCTGAATCCAGTTGGGCTAACCTAACCCTTCATCTTTATTTTGCTTCTTGAATTTCACTATCTCATCCATTTTTGAGTCATTGTATTTTTTTACCTTCTGTCTAGTACCTTTTCTTTCTTCTGATATTTTTATAAAAACCCTTCTTACTCCCGACAACTCCTTTTACTCTTTTTCTGCCCTTGTTTTCTTGTGAGCTGTAACTAACTCAGTGTGTTCTTGTTGGGCTGACTCTCTCTTTTCTGTTTAGGGCATAATCCAAATCATTAAATTCAATGGGAGTTTTTCTATAGAATTTCAGTAGATTCTGGGTCAGGCCTTTAAAGTACAGGGTGTGTGTTTTTCTTCTAACATCAGATCTTTGGAGCATATTCTGCAAAGCCCCACTGGCCACATTTTGCTTTGTGAATGTTTCTCACTGAAAGGAATGAGAGTCTCTCACACCTTAATTGTCTTGTTTCTTAGGATTCCCCAGCCAGCTTTCAAACTGGAGGATTTTAAAGGGGCTTTGCTAACTTGATATCTACTCCATTTTAAAGTGATTTCAAACCGGTTTTAGACAGTACACCTGACACCGAGTCACCCAGTGCTAATTTTTGTGATTATATAATCACTTTTTTTTATTTTTATAATTATTTTCTCCCCTCTTGCTGTTGGAAAGACCCATACAAATAGAGAAGGAAATTGACTGACCAAATATACTGGAGAAAATTGAAACTAGCTATTGACAAAGCACAGTCAAGTACACAAAATACAATTTAAAATAGAAACAAAATAATATTTTCTCTAATCTGAGATTACAGTTACAATAGCCACAAATTATTTGTAACAGTTGTAAATTAAAAAATATATACAGATGGAAGTGTGGTGTTGAAGTTCACAGTGTCTTTTTAATACTGCCTGTGACTGCACTTTACTCATTAAAGTCTTACACTCTTTATTCGACACTCTTTATTCAGTCAAGCACTAGTAGTTTTGCCTCAGGAAGAAATATTAAACTGAGCCTTTAGGGGCTAGATTTTCAGGATTGTTCAACATGTATTAGCTTCAATTATTCCCAACAGAAACTACTAGGTGTTGAACATTTGTTGAAAATCTGACCACTTCATTTAGATGCCTAAATGGGCGGTAGCTACTGAGAGCTGAACTCTTTTGAAAATCTGTCCCCAAATTTCTTAATTTCCCCAAGTTTGCTTTTGTGACAACAAAGTATTTGATTGTCATTTACATTAAGATGATTTTACACTCTGGAAGTGGCTAGAGGCCTCATAATGGGAGCAAATTACAGTAAATTACATTTACACACTCTGAAGTCTACTTTATGCTACTAGAGCAGTGTACATTGGCCTTAGGGTGGATAAGAATCCAGCCATAATTCTTTTAGTGCTGAAGTCAGAGAACCCTCATATTCTTTATTATGCTTAAATCAAGTTGTTCATGGTCACTGGTTGCCACTCTCCCTGCTATTTTTCTTTTATCACTCAGTTCTTTTAGATAGTAAAGTTTACTTCTACATCATTTAGCAACCTCTTTGATGATGCATATTTGGCTGTTTAAACTACCTAACATAACAATGGAGCTAGGCCTATTTATAGCATCTGAGGATCAGGCCTTATTTAAATCCCCCTGGAGTACAGTGTCTTGTCTCAAATACTATAAAAATAATTCCAGGAATGTGTAGTTCTAGCACTTCTGCCTGCTGCTTATTTCACTAATCACATTGTTTCATTGTAACCTGTTTGCTGTATTTACTTCTTGTTTCTTGTCATATAAACAAATGGATTATAATTGTTTTAACTGTGTGTCATGTCTAGCACAAGAGGGCCCTGGTTGACTCTCAACTAAAGCAACAAATTATTATTTTCCTACAAAAAGTTCAACAACATTTTTTACACGTTTCTCTTACATAAAAAGTATGTGGTGTATCTTTAATTCAGAGTTGTTGTTTTTTAAAAAGAACTGGAAGCATCATTAGCTCTGTAGCTTTCAAAGTACACATTTTATATAGCATGAGTCTCATATGCAAATCAAATAAGGAATAAATCCAATCTACTGGAAAATATTGAACTCAAAAATTCATCTAAAATATTACCTCCTTGGGGTCATTTATGCATTACATACTTTTCTTCAAAGAGAAACATGATTACATTATGTATTTACTGTATATTTTAATACATTTCCATATGGGATCCTTGCATGATCCAAGGTTGAATATCTTCAAAAATGAAGGGAAAAAAGCTGTCTAATAAAAGACTAGCAGTTATAAAGTGAGCATAATGCTATCAGGCTTCAAGGTCCATCAATCTATAATAATAAGAACAGCCCATGGCTGCAATTCACACATCACACCATAACGTTTGGTTACCTCATTAGGTTGGAATATTAATAGTAATCTTTAATCCCCCCAGTGCAACTTCATTTGATATTAGATGCATTTTCCTAGCTTAACAAAAGAAGTGGTAGAAGTTCCCAAGAAAGGGATAGTGTTGGTATTTATATGGGCTCTATTAAGTTTAAGGTCATAGACATCGGCTCTGTGGCCAATCATTAGAAACAATTTGCCAGCACTTGGAAAGTTATTACTCTAAGAGGATCTTATTAGAGGCGGGATGTCCTATAAATGAATCTACCCTCATCCTCAACCCCTCTGTCCTTGCAGTTAGGCATACTGTAACTGTTAGGGCTTAAGGCCAAAATCAGCCTTCTGAGGTATTCATGGTGATAATCTTAAAGTCAATTGAGCCAAGCAAGAAAATTAATGGAAAATAAATGAAAACATTGTTTTCCCATCCATTTTTTTACTTTAATGCCGCCTTTTGGGTTAAGAGTAAGCATAAATGGTAGACTAAATTCTAAGATCATATATCGGGATTGGCAACCTTTAGCATGCGGCCCATCAGGGAAATCCACTGGCGGGCCAGGACAGTTTGTTTACCTGCAGCATCCACAGGTTCGGCCGATCGCAGCTCCCGCTGGCAATGGTTCGCCATTCCAGGCCAATGGGTGCTGCGGGAAGTGG
>NW_020664369.1:15282013-15362066 GCF_002925995.2 Terrapene triunguis | reverse complement strand
CCTAAAAGGACTTCTTGGTGAACTAAACTACTACTCAGTTGGGAGTCAGCATATCAGAATTTGGCCCTTAGTATTCTCCCTTATGAAATAATAAGCTTTTATGGTTAAAGGACAGGCATGGTTTATTTTCTATACAAATATTGCCATCAGGAAATGGTTATTCCCCCCCCATCATATTGCCAAGAAGCAAGGTCCTAGTGATTATTTCATTTGGATGCTTTTTCTGCCACTGTGCAACTGGAATCCAACTGTTAATAAAAGAATTTCAAAGGCAGCTTTTGAAAATGGAGCCAACTGAATAAGTGATCAGATTTTTCTGGAGAAATTATTTGTCTTTTCTTTTTACATTCTGTTTGATAACCATGCATGGGCCCAATCCTCTGATCATCCTATAGGGAGGGAAATTGAAATGAAAGGGACTATTAAAAGTGAATGGATGTCAGTTTATTCTAACAAGGTATTTGAGATACTTGAATTATCCATTTACCACCTTTAAATCTCTAGAAAATTGAGTCAATTCCCTTACAGTTAAAATGACTTTTAAACATAAATTTGGCATAATCATTTTTGTTCATAAGTAATTATTAATTTATTGCTAAGTAGTCATCTCATAGTCATTATTAAATGTGTAATCCTCAAATGATGCATATGCATATAACAATCTCAACTGCCCAGCACTTCATTAAGGGATTGAAAACTGAGATATAAGTAATGACCATGAGGTAGATTTATCATTTTTATTTTGTTTTAAGGCCACAAGTTTGAATACATTGGTGAGAGCAGAGGAGGAGATGGCAGAATAAATGTCAAGTCCAAGGTTAAAGCATAAATTACACCAAAGATGGGTATAATTAACCTGGCTTCTTATCTTGAGTGTTTGGAGCAGAGAATAGGAAGGATATAATTGCACTGAAGAGGATGAAGTACACAGCTGAGCTATCAGGTCACAAAAATCTAAGCTGTGAAGAAATGCTAAGGGTTCGTGTTATTCTGATTGGAAAAGAAGATACTTTGAGGTGACCTCACAGAAGTCATTAGAGCTAGTCCCAATCCCAAAGTTTGATCCACATCTAAACTTTCTCAGAGTTCTGGTTGTGGGATCTGGTTTGGCCTATTATGGAGATAGGGGTTAAGTGAGAAATTAAGATCAAATTCATACCTCAAAGTTTTCTTGAGAACAAATCAGAGTTTTGCTTTGGGCTCAATCTCTAAAAATTAGGAAGGAGAAATTGCTGAAATTTATGAAGTTTAATTGTAGTATAAAAAGCTCAAAAACACAGGACATAATCAAAAAATCAGACAAGGAGTAAATAGGAGAAAAATGTTCAATTCATAAGATAAAAAAATAAGGAATAATTTACTGTACAAGACATGGGAAACCATAAATATAACTGAGATCCAAAAACACCTAGATTTGATCCTTGAGAATGAAGGAATTACACAGTATGTTAAAAAGGAAGGGGGATTAAGATAAGTGAAACAAAAAGCTGGCAAACTGGGTGATAAGCTTTTCCTCCTTTAACACATGTATTATATTCTATTTAATTCGTTCACCCTTTACCTTCTTTTTGATCTGTGCGCATTGATCCCATAGACTGGGACTCACATGCATGCCTATAACTGGAATTTACAGTGAGCAAGTGAAATCAATGTAAGTGACATTTTCACTTAAATTCCATGGCAATATCGAGAAACACAGAAATGTAGGTAATATATCTGGAGACAGAATACCTCTGCTTTTCTCACCGATGTCCCTGTATTGCACTGCAATATCCTAAAAACACAATATTTGGATTTTCATCAATTTAGAGGTTTTTATTTATTTGTTTGTTTGTTTGTTTGTTTTTTGGGGGGTGGTAATTTTTGGATTTGATTGGGGGGGATGCATGTTGGAGTGGTGGAAGATATTTTAAAACTTTTGATTTCAAGGAAATCATAGTACTTTTCCTGTGATGTGGAAGACTCTAAAAACCACAACAGTTGGTTCCACTTTATTTCAAAGACCTTTGAACTCAAAGCTTCCATTTTATCTGACATTTTCATTCTTATTAAGGGCTTGACCCTACACCTTTGAAATCAATGGCAGTTTTGCTATTGACTTCAATAAGGCCAGGGCCAGATCCAAAAGCATAGAGCATACAGTGTAGAACAGAATTCCTTTTAGAAATAACTGGAGTGAACCTGCTCCTTAGTGCATTTAAAGAAACTTACTATTATTCCAGGAAAAGTTGCTGAACTCCAGTGACTGTTGTAATTGTTGTTTAACTGAGCCATGGTCTAGGAAACAGTTTTGACTGCTGATAATGCAGGAGCAGAAAAAATGGACAACACCAGATACTGAGCCAAGTGAAACCCCTAGCCCAATTGAAGTCAATAAAAGTTTTGTCACTGATTTCAGTGTGGTCAGAATTTCACCATTGGCATAAATTGACATAAGCTCTATTGAAACCTGTGTTTACACTACCTGGTGTTGATGAAAGACAAATATTTTAGTCCTTTATCTACCATATCAGCTGTTCTTTTTTTCTTTCAAGACACATGGACTGACAGGAACAATTGGGACTGTAGTCATCCAAATTTGGCAACAATTCACAGCAAAGTAACTCATCATTTTGATTCTGCTAGGTAACATATTGCACACAGCTCAGAGTAAAAGGCTGAGTGGAGCTGCTCCCTGTCTGGAGGATATGGCTGATGGAAACAGATTTCCTCCCAGACTTCCTCAGTGCACAGAGTAAGAACTCCTGATGCAGTAAGCACCAGCTCCAATGTGACAGGCAGACTCTTCCGGTTACTACAAAGTAAGGTGAGAGGCCATCATCCCTACCTCTTGGGATGAATTGCATCACAGGAATACAGAGAGGGAACAGTCCCTGTGTTCCCCTGGAGTGCAAGGACTTTATTTTTGGCCAGGTTTATGTGGACTATGCAAGTGTGAAGGAAGGCTCCTCCGATGCACCAGGCACAATCTGACCTATAAATTATAAATCCTTTGGAGCAATGGATGTCTTGTTAAAAATTTGTAAAGCCCTGGTTAAAGGCATGATTATAAATATACATGATTTTTCTTATTGAAAATAATTTAAAAATGAACCTTCCCACAGTTCCAACTCTGTGCAAGCCTTATTTGAGGTCTGTTCCATCACCCCTAAGTATAACTAAATGGCAATTTACTGTATTAATGATTATTAAAATCTTCGTATTGCACCTCTAAGATGCAGTCTCCCATTTTCATTTAATTGAATCTGGATAGTCCTAGCTTCCTATGAAATGCCTGATGTGTATTGGACATTGGGACAGCGTCTAAGATGATGTTTCCTTGCTTTTGACAAAGACCAGCTCTAAGCACCATTCAGAAGCAGTGGTGGCCTTTGGTCTCACTCTTCACATCCCACAGCACACATCCTTTTTTAGGTTCCTTGATCTTAATATCATAGACATTACAGATGGAGACAATCTGTTAAATGGTATGCATATACCCCCGTATGTGCAGGATACAGTCATTTGCAGCCCTCCCCGTCCAGGACACATCAGTTATTAAACTAAATCTACACTCACTATTAGCCAAAAGAATAATTATAAGGATCATTTCCTAATAGAGAACTATTTCTCTCTGTCTCCTCTGCGTAGCTTGTTTCACTGAACAAATACCTTTCCAGGTAAACATATTAATCCCTAAACTAGCAGTCCATTTTCTTTGTTCTGTGCTCTTCCTTGTAGTTCATACAAACTATTGATCTTTGACAAACTGATGTTAAAAACACACTTTTTTGCAGTGTCTTAGTATTGATAGTATCAACAATCAAATATCAGTCAAAAATGTGGAATTACCACCAATACTCTATATTTTTTCACGAGCCCTTGTAAACCCATAAACCCATGACATAGTAAATTGTAATATAATTCTGGTTCCTATAATGGCTTAAGGAAATTCTGAATGAAATAGCCTAAGTATCTGTTTGTGCACAAACAGGGGCTATTAAATAACTCTCTAAATAAAGAGGCATCCATGCCAATTAATAAGTCACTGTGCAGGAAGAAGTAAACATAGACTTAGGGACGCAGAATTGCCAGATTATGTGAGTGAGATTCAAAATAGCAGTTAGCAGTGTGTTTTCCAAAAATAAACCACAGAATGATCAAGTTAATGTGTGTGTTTGGGCAATGACATCTCCTGGACACCAGAATAAAATCCCTATGAATTTCAGAGTGGTTTTCCATCTGTGAAGAGTATATAGCACCAGAAGAGATTAAGATTCACTGTCACACACAATGAATTTTGCCAACATACCTCAAGTGTAATAGTTTGTTGTCCCATTTTTTATTCTGTCATTTTAGAGGAGACCTCTTATGGCCAAATATAGAAGGATAAAGTAATATGACTTTTCTGTACTATACATTTGAGTTGTGTCATAACTAAAGCTACTTGGTTGGTAGATTTTTGCATTGTCTGTGTTTCTCTTTACCACTTTAAAATGTAGTGTATTTTTCAAATGACTGAAGTTCAATCCATGAAGTAAGCAATTGGTTAGGTGATACTGCAACTATTTCCAGATAATGGACTTGGGCCTCAGTAGTTACAACAAAGATATTCTCAATACCGCTAAAGTGGGAAGAGAGGAAAAGGCATCTCTAAACCATGTTTGCATTCCCCTATCCCCAGGACCAATCAAAGCCATTCTGGTCCCCAAAGTAACTTACAGGAACTTCGGGGCTGCTGTAAGTTGTGGCTGGACAAGCGTCTATGCCCCTAAAAAGTTGTTCTGGCAGTTGGGAATTACATAGGGATGCTGCCTACCTTAGGAGACAAAAAAAGAGGTGCCGCACAGTCACTGCACTGGGTCTGTGCCACCTGGAATTACTCACTAATCAAACAGGCATCCATGCCTAATAATAAATTACTCAACAGGGGGAATTTGGATGTGGAATCCTGTGGGAGCGACCAGAGAAATCCTAAGAATTGGGCTCAATGGCGATAGATAGATAGATAGATAGATAGATAGATAGATAGATAGATAGAGTGTGTGTGTGTGTGACCCAAGACTATAAAAGAAACTACCAGGATAGAAATAGAATCCTTCTGTCTGGCCTTGTTTTCATTTTATTGAAGACAGTGGTGGTCACCAAACAAATATGAGTTTTATAGGTTGTATATGGGTTGCATTGGTAATTCTGGGAAAGTTAGGAATTGTAAATACTTCCTTTTGTGCTACTGCAAGTACTTTTAACATATATAATTAAGTTTCTTTATTAGTAGTAGTATTAATAATAATAATAATAATTAATAATGTCCTTGTACCCAGAGGTCCTACTCAGGCATTGGGGCTCTTTTGTTCAAGGTATTGTATAAACATGTAGTAAGAAGAAGTCATGCACCAAGATCTTACAATTTTGATTAATGATAGGCTATAACAGGTGAATATACCAAATAACCGGTGGTAAGGGTGTTGGAGAGAGGGCAAGGTAATAGTAATATAAGCCTATTTTTGTGTAGGTAACGGTAGATGAATGATTTTTGTATTATAAAACCATGCATAAGGGTTTTTATAAGCACACATCATTTTGGCCTTCATTATATCATTCTTTCATTTTTTTTACTCAATTTATAGTTTTTCTCCCAATTCCAATGGTGCCAATAGTCCTCATATTGTGGCATGTTACAAAGGAAAAACATTCTACAAAACGACTGCAAGGTTCAATTATTGTGAATACGTAGGGTTGACCTTTCTGCTCCCGATCAAACCGGAAATTGTTAGTCAACTCATTCCTGCAGACCTCTGTAGAAAGGGAAGGGTAAAATGTCTTTTTAAAAGCTTATGAAGGAGGAATATAAAACTCGCTGTGACTGTAGGCAGCATTTGTACACTGTTATGAAGATGTAAACATTCAATCTACTAGAAAGCAGGGGGAAAAGGTAATTATAAAGGATGTGATGATGGCTCTATGTGCATAATGTGTTTATGCCAAAATCTAATCTGCACTTCATATTAGTCATGTATTTAGGATTTTTTAACATCAAAAGTGGTAATAACTTAGTACGTTTATGCACAATTTAACAATGGGCTATCTGGGGATCTCAAAGAATAGAGTTTAATATATCAGTCAATGTAGTGATCGTTGTACAGTCGCAAACCGCAGTGAGAGCATTCTCACTTTCAGGCAGGGACACAGCAGCAGCAACAGCAGTGAGCAGTTCACTACCTCAGCCCCACTGCGAGGAGCAGGAGAGCCTGAGCATCTTTAAAGGAGCCCAGACTCTGTTCTTTTGGCAATTCTCTCCCTCCTCTCCTCTGGTTGGGGACTCAGCAACAGGGGAGGGGATACCTTTCCCTTTTTGAAGAGTTGAAACTGAGAAATGAGAGAGATTTTGTCCTCTCCCAGTCCCTCCCTCCAGCCAGGGAACCTCCACTAGGATTGAGGCTCCCAAAAGATTCTGCCTGTCTTAAGGAGCCCTCAGCTAGATTTTCATGGTATTTAGGCACCTTCAAATGCAGATAGACACCTGATGGGATTTTGAGAAGACCCAATGTGTCTAACTCCCAGTGATTTAATCAATTAAATGCAATGTTTTGGGGGAAAAAAGTCTGCTTTCCAAAAAAAATGATTTTTTTTTACCAGCAAAACTAAATACTTGAAAACTTAAATAGTTCCATTTGGTAGTGATGCCATAGTGTGTCATTGGAGACATAGTTTGCATGCTCATTTCCTCACTCTCATCTATTGGCCAGGATCCCCAGCTGGACTACATCTCCCAGAACGCACCATAGCCAGGGACTCCCATGATAGGTCACCGTCCCTCTCCAAGTAGGAAAAAAACAGTGCATTATGGGAGATGTAGTTTGACCAGGGAGTCTGGGTTATAGAGGAGAATGGGAGCAAGGGGCATCTGAACTACATTTCCCATGAGGCACGATGACAGCATTTCTAAATTAAGATATTTTGGGTTTTGGTGAACTTGCAGTTGAGGTTTTTGTTGTTGCTGTTTTTTACTCTGTTTTTTTGTTGTTTTGTTGTTGTTTTACTTGTTGTTCAAGCTCTAGCCACCATGCTACCAGCATAACCACCACAACTCCAGGAATAGACTGCTCCAGCTTGTTCCATTCCCAGGAGTCAGCCAGGTCATAGTTCCATAAAGGGGTCCAGCAGACTAGTCTTGTTAGTGGCATTAGTGAACCGTTCCTCAATTCAGTGAGGTACTTCACCTTTCCCAGCCCGCTCAGCTCAAGACAGCAGTCATGAACATTGTAAACACCTCGCGCTTTATCGTGCAGTTTATGCTGAACCAGAACCTGCAAAACCAGGCGAGGAGGAGTCGGCTACAGCAGCGCAGCAACGAGAGTGATGAGGACATGGACACAGAATTCTCTCAAACCATGGGCCCCGGCGCTTTGGAGATCATGCTGTTAATGGGGCAGGTTATAGCTGTGGAATGCCGAGTCTGGGCCCAGGAAACAAGCACAGACTGGTGGGACCGCATGGTGTTGCAGGTGTGGGACGATTCCCAGTGGCTGCAAAACTTTCACATGCATAAGGGCACTTTCATGGAACGTTGTGACTTGCTTTCCCCTGCCCTGAAGCGCCAGAATACCAAGATGAGAGCAACCCTCACAGTTGAGAAGCGAGTGGCAATAGCCTCGTGGAAGCTTGCAACGCCAGACAGCTGGGAATCAGTCAGTCGGGAATCAATTTGGAGTGGGCAAATCTACTGTGGGGGCTGCTGTGATGCAAGTAGCCAAAGCAATCACTGAGCTGCTACTACCAAAGGTAGTGACTCTGGGAAATGTGCAGGTCATAATGGATGGCTTTGCCGCAATGGGATTCCTTAACTGTGGTGGGGCGATAGATGGAACCCATATCCCTATCTTGGCACCGGAGCACCAGGGCAGCCAGTACATAAACTGCAAGGGGTACTTTTCAACGGTGCTGCAAGCACTGGTGGATCACAAGGGAAGTTTCACCAACATCAACGTAGGATGGCTGGGAAGGGTTCATGACATTCGCGTCTTCAGGAACACTAATCTGTTTAAATGGCTGCAGCAAGGGACTTACTTCCCAGACCAGAAAATAACCATTGGGGAAGTTGAAATGCCTATAGTTATCCTTGGGGACCCTGCCTACCCCTTAATGCCATGGCTCATGAAGCCATACACAGGCAGCCTGGACAGTAGTCAGGACCTGTTCAACTACAGGCTGAGCAAGTGCAGAATGGTGGTAGAATGTGCATTTGGATGTTTAAAGGGTCGCTGGTGCACGTTACTGACTCGCTCAGACCTCAGCCAAACCAAAATTCCCATTGTTATTGCTGCTTGCTGTGTGCTCCACAATCTCTGTGAGAGTAAGGGGGAGACCTTTATGGCAGGGTGGGAGGCTGATGCAAATCGCCTGGCTGCTGATTACGTGCAGCCAGACACCAGGGCGACTAGAAGAGCACACCAGGAAGCGCTGCGCATCCGAGAAGCTTTGAAAACCAGTTTCATGACTGGCCAGGCTACGGTGTGAAAGTTCTGTTTGTTTCTCCTTTATGAAAACCCGCCCCCCATGATTGACTCATTCCCTGTAAGCAAACCACCCTCCCCGCTTCGATCACAGCTTGCTTTCAAAGGAAATAAAGTCACTATCATTTAAAAATCATATATTCTTTATTAATTGATTATAAACATAGGGAGAGAACTGACAAGGTAGCCCGGGTAGGGTTTGGGAGGAGAATAGGAGGGAAAGAAAAGGCCACTTCAAAAGTTCAAAATAATGACAGCCTTTTGCTTGGGCTCTCCACTGGGGTGGAGTGGGCGGGTGCACGGAGCCTCCCCTCCTCCCCCCCCCCCACGTTCTTACACGTCTGGGTGAGGAGTCTATTGAACATGGTGGGGGGGGAGGGTGGTTATACAGGGGCTGCAACGGCACTCTGTGATCCTGCTGCCGTTCCTGAAGCTCCACCAGACGCCGGAGCATGTCCGTTTGATCCCGCAGTAGCCCCAGAATTGCATCCTGCCTCCTCTGACCTTCCTGCCGCCACCTCTCATCTCGAGTGTCCTTCCTCTCTTCACGTTGGTCCCTCCTGTCCTCTCATTCACTGGCATCTTTCCTGTACTTTGATACCGTGTCCTTCCACTCATTCAGATGAGCTCTTTTATTGCGGGTCGATTCCATGATTTCAGAGAACATTTTGTCTTGCATCCGTTTTTTTCGCCGCCTTATCTGAGATAGCCTTCGGGACGGAGGAGGGAGGCTTGAAAAATTTGCAGCTGCAGGAGGGAGGTTAAAAAGGGAGAGAAGTATTTAAAAAGATACATTTTACAGAACAATGCTTATACTCTTTCACGGTGAACAACACTATTCACATTACATAGCACATGTGATTTCAGTTCAAGGTCGCATTTTGCATCTTAATATTGAGTGCCTGCGGCTTTGGTGTTAGAGATCACAGACGCAGGTCTGGGCAACAGAATTCGGCTTGCATGCAGCCATGATAAGCCATTGTCTTTCGGCTTCTGCAGCCTTCCTAAAAGCAGCACGCTCCTTTCCCACATACCAAGCAAAGCCCATTGAGTGCTGCGGTTTTCCTGTTAACGTGCAGCAGCAGAAACCAAACTAACCCCCACATCCAATTCTCTGGGATGATCGCTTTATCCCTCCCCTCACCACATGGCTGGTATCAGGGAAGATCCCTGCAGAAACAAAACTAACCCCCCTCCCATCCAATTCTCTGGGATGATCGCTTTACCCCTCCCCCCACCGTGTGGCTGGTATCAGGAAAGATCCCTGCTAGCCAAACGCGAAAAGCTCAGAGTCAGTGATCACACACACACACCCCCGCTTGGCTAACTGCAGGGAAGGATTTCTTTTCAGCCACAGGCAAACAGCCCAGTAGGAACGGCTACCCCGTCCCCTTAATTAAATTCCCGTATTTCAACCAGGTTACCATGAACGATATCACTCTCCTGAGGATAACACAGAGAGATAAAGAATGGATGTTGCTTGAATGCCAGCAAACACTGGGACCATACGCTGCCAGGCTTTGTCATGCAATGATACCAGATTACTTGCTACTAGCATGGCGTGGTCAAGTGTCCTACCATGGAGGATGGAATAAGGCTGCACTGCCCAGAAACCTTCTGAAAGGCTTTTGGAGCACCTCCAGGACAGCTTCATGGAGATGTCCCTGGAGGATTTCCGTTCCATCCCGAGACACATTAACAGACTTTTCCAGTAGCTGTACTGGCCGCGAATGCATCCCAAGTCCTCAGTGCAACTTAATCATTAAAAAACGCTTGCTTTTAAACTATGTTTTATATTTACAAAGGTACACTCACCAGAGGTCCCTTCCATGGCCTCATTGTCTGGGATAACTCCTTGGGAGGGTTGGGAGGGTACTTCAGTCAGGCTGAGAAAAAGATCCTGGCTGTTGGCGACAATGGAGTGCTGTGTGCTCTCCGCAAGCTCCTGCTCCTCCTCCTCCTCCTCATCTTCCCTGTCCGCAGAATCCTCAGGCGTGGCTGAGATTACCCCCTACTCGGAATCCATGGTCAGAGGTGGTGTAGTGGTGGCGGCCCCCCCTAGAAATGCATGCAGCTCAGAGTAGAAGCGGCATGTCTGCGTCTCTGCCCTAGACCTTCCGTTTGCTTCTTTAGTTTTCTGGTAGGCTTGACTGAGCTCCTTAACTTTCACGCGGCACTGATATGAGTCCCTACTGTGGCCTCTCTCCATCATGCCCTTGGAGATTTTTTCAAATATTTTGGCATTTCGTCTTTTGGAACGTAGTTCTGCTAGCACGGAATCCTCTCCCCATATAGCGATCAGATCCAGTACCTCCCGTACGGTCCATGCTAGTGCTCTTTTTCGATTTTCGGACTGCATGGTTACCTGTGCTGATGAGCTCTGCGCGGTCACCTGTGCTCTCCACGGTGGGCAAACAGGAAATGAAATTCAAAAGTTCATGGGGCTTTTCGTATCTACCTGGCCAGTGCATCCAAGTTGAGATTGCTGTCCAGAGCGGTCACAATGGTGCACTGTGGGATAGCTCCCGGAGGCCAATAACGTCGAATTGCGGCCACACTAACCCTAATTCAAAATGGCAATGTCGATTTTGGCGCTATTCCCCTTGTTGGGGAAGAGTACAGAAATCGATTTTAAGAGCCCTTTATGTCAAAGTAAATGGCTTCGTTGTGTGGACGGGTAAAGGCTTAATTCGATTTAACACTGCTAAATTCGAACTAAACTCGTAGTGTAGACCAGGCCAGAGAGAGAGAGAGACAGACAGACAGACAGACACGTTAGTAACATCATTTAAGGCACTACTGGAAGGCCCTCAGAAGTGTTGTGTGATTCTGCACCACTGATAATGCAGGTCAGTATTTAATTGGCACAATTGAGCCCTAATTTACATTTAGCAAAGCAGGACAAAAATTTCAATACTATATTACTATACTATATTATATAATACTCACAACAAAGGCAGAAAAGAATGCATCTGCCAGGTGCAGAGATTTTAAATCTACACCTTTTAAAGTATGGATTTTCATTCACAATATCCAATCTGTCCTTGTATTAGCCAGAAAAAGAATAATATAGTGTGATTTTTTTTCTGGCAAATCAGCTCTTATAAAATGGAAGATCAGACATGAAAATATGAAGTTTTCACAATTGCACCAGAATTATGTAATGTAAACGTGGCAGTTTCATCTCTGCTTCTGACAGAAACTAGACTATACCTTTTAAATTCTAGAATTTGGGTAATGATAAGAATAGTGATATTTTAGTGTTCATTTTTCCCAGCTCTGTGTAAAAGTTTTATGTTGTTATTATCTCTAGATTTTTTTCTGCTGTAAAAACATAGCTGAATAATATTAACTAAGACAAAACCTGGGTTCATTCCATCAGACTGTTGTCTGTAAAGTAACAATACCTTCCATGCTATGAAAAGTTTTCATGCCTTTATAAAATGTGACACTACAAAATAGTATGCAATGCATATAATTCATGATGGATATCCCCCATCTCCCTCCAAAATGGCCTCTACTACTCAGCAATACTGAAATTAGACAGTTATCAAAAATAATTTTCTCATCCTTGAACAATTTTTACACCATCGTAAGCCTTTAATACAGTAGCTTCTATTCACTATTAATTTTTCAGAAGAAACAGACCTAAAGTTCTTGACCCACAAGACAAGTTGCACAGGCATTGCATTCACTCCCTAGCAGCCATATGGCACAATTAACTGAGGCAAGGCCAGAGCTACGTACCATCTGTCAAAGTTACAAGTCTGATGGGATACCAGAATCCAAAATATCTGTCAAGCTTCTTTGCCAAAGTTTCTCACTTGGATGTGCAGGGACAAATGTAAAACTGAAGATGATTTTCACAAAGAATAAACATCAAAAACCATACACTTATGACATAGCTGTGGCACTGTGCATAATTTTTTGTAAACATCAAGCTTGTATAAGAGTCCATTTCACCTGGTATTGATCTATAGTGCTTAAAGTGGCTTTGCAATAGTCTGAAAATCTCACAGTGGGTGTGAAATCAACCTTTTTCATCACTATGGTTACTAAAATAAGAAATATCAGTTATTACCATATGAAAAACAATTTAATGTTAGCATGTCCACTTAGTGCTTCTTATTAATGAATAGCTTAGCTTGACGGCATATATTTATATGAGCTGTATATAATGGATTTTAAAGATAGGGATTATTTGACCATACTGACAATCATTCTCTAATTTTGCATGATACCTCAAAATTGATAATCTAAATCATGAAAGATTAAGAGATTCCAATAAATATTATGACTAATTTGGTAAACAGACAAGATCATGCATACAGTAGGAAGTCAAAGCACAGGTCTCATTGGAAAAGTGGTGTGGACATGCTGCTGATGTCTGAATTAGCCAGAAATTCTTCTGGAGCTCTGGAAGCATAAATGTCAGATTGAGAGATCCACTACCTTGGATCAGTGACACTGGACAGCACACAAGGAGAGAGAATACCTTCTTCTTGCCCCTGCCCAGCTCCTTTATTCAGTGTTTCCAGCATTAGTGCAGCTCACTGTGCCTGTGTGTTTCACTCCAATAGAAGCTGGCCATGATGCTACGGTATGAATTTCAGGAAGGCCAGCTGCAATCTGTCCCTTTGATATTAGCCATAAACAGGATACTTGATTATTTTATATCAGGGATCGGCAACCTTTGGCTAGCACATCCCTCGGCCCGCGCTGCTTCCCGCAGCCCGCATTCGGAGCGGCGAACCACGGCCAGTGGGAGCCGCGATCAGTTGAACATGCGGATGCAGCAGGTAAACAAACTGGCCCGGCTCACCAGGGTGCTTACCCTGGCGAGCCACATGCCAAAGGTTGCCAATCCCTGTTATATATTGTTCATTGACTTTTTTGGGATACAGTAATGTGTGTCTCAGACTTGTCCACCTGAGACCTCCAAGGCCAAAGCAGCATGGAGGAGATAAGGAGTGGTGGCATCTGTACTTCAATGCCAGCTAGCTAAAATAGAAATGGAAATGATTTCTTGACATTTTCAGTGATGTTTGTTTCTCTTTTTCACTGAAAATTCCCAACCAGCTTTAATGACTGTGAAGTGGGAGAAATGTTCCTAGTGTGGCATTGCCACTTCTCTCCTCACACTGGGCCATTTCGCTGGGGACCTGGAGTTGCCATTCACCCAGCCATGCCCTGACAGACATATGAGGCTGGGCCTGACTTTGAAGTAGAGCTTGGAGCTGGTGGGTTGTTGAGCCCAGCTCTGAAGCTACCACTGTTGCTGTAGGCTGCAGAATTACAGAACCTGTTCTGAAAACCAAACACAATCTCTTTTAGTCTCTCTTTTCCTAACCCAGGATAGTGTGAAGCGTGTGACAGCGAAATTCTGTGTGGAGTTAGGATTTGTATTTGGTGGCTGTACTTATGTTTTTCCTCCTTTTCAATGTCTCTAGACAATTTGTTTTAGCTCTGGGAATTGTCCTCTCGCACTTCTTTTGCAGGGGAGGGGGGGATAAAGAGGAGTAAACTAAAATCCTTATTCAGAGAGGTTGGGATTCACAAAGGATCCTAAGGAAGCTACACACCCAACACTCAGTGTCCATTAAGTCACAGGCTAAGAGTGTAGGCTGGGGCCAATCCCTTTAGGAGGCATCCCACTGTGAGACAGTTACCCATGCATGGACAGGAATCTGATGAGCACCTCATAGAGAATCTAGCCCTGAGCATGGAAGTGAATATCCAGCTGATGGGGTAGGTCTGCCCATTACAAACACGCTTAACTCATCTGAGGCCTTTGTGGCAATGTGTTAAATTCTACTTTCAGTTACACCAGTGTGAATATCTGGTGCAACTCCAGTGAAATCAATGGAATTACTTTGGATTTATACTGAGTTAACTAGTGAACTAAGCAAACTTTGGCACAGTATCCAAAGCTCTGAATAAGAGTGTACAGCAGTGGTGGGCAACCTGCGGCCTGCGAGCTGCACCTGGCCCATCAGGGTAATCCACTGGTGGGCCGCGAGATAGTTTGTTTACATTGACTGTCCACAGGCATGGGCTCCCGCAGTTCCCAGTGGCTGTGGTTCACTGTTCCCGGCCAATAGAAGCTGCAGGAAGGGGTATGGACGTGCTGACTGCCACTTCCCGCAGCTCCCATTGGCCGGGAACGATGAACTGCACCCACTGGGAGCTGCGGACGGCAGTGCCTGGGGATGGTCGATGTAAACAAACTGTCTCGCGGCCCGCCAGCGGATTACCCTGACGGGCCACGTGTGGCCCGCGGGCCGCAGGTTGCCCAACACTGGTGTACAGGCTAGTTCTATGGCAAGTCAGAATTGATCCAAGGGGCACCATGTTTCTCCAAGTGTTGTGGGCCCTTGGGGATGTGGAAACCGAGTGTAGTGGTGGCAATGCTGTCTTCTGGCTCAGGCCTGCCATGACTCTGTTCCAAGACAAACGATACCGGTGGTGTTCTGAAAACTCCTTCTGCTCATATTCCCTAAGGAGTGATAGTCTTGATACTGAAAAACTGGAGTCACACTGAGAACTTGGAGGCCATGTAATGAAGAAATTGGAAAGTCTCTCTGACATCTCACTTGAATGTATTCTCCCAGTCAATCAGCTGGCTAAGAGGTGTCTGAATAGTACAGAGGTGATGTTCTAAGTATTTTAAACTATCACTAAAGTTGAGTGAGGTGTTGAGGCTTATTTGGCTGATTTTTAGTATTTTAAAAACTCTGTCCCTTTTATTTTGAGGGACTTAATCTGATAGTTTAGATTGTAGAAAACACTCTTGTTTAAAGAAACTGGTTTGCCAGGTTAAATGTTAAGGTCAGATGGGGTCTTTATTGGATTGCTTCTCTCACTTTCCACCTCTCTCCCTATTTTTTGCCTCTTTAATTCTGACTCTGATGGTCTTTCTTCCAAAAGGCTCTCTAAACATCAGTGGGTGCACAGCTGGACAGGAAAGGATACAGCTGTTGGAATTCTTGAAACTAAAGCAGGCCAGTGTTCATACTTCTTTTGCAAGAAATGCATCCAGCTTCCAAACTTGGGACACCTGTTTGAGAAGATTAAGGGAAAGGACATATTTTTGAACAATAGCTCTAGTATGGGTGTTGCAGAAGCTATTTCCTCCTTTGGTATAGAGGCACAGCTCCTTTTCTTAGAGGAGATCATACAGGGGCAGTTTTTACAGGTGGGTCATACATATCAGTAATGTTGTTTTTAAGTTGTATGCTCCTCCTCACGGACTGGATAGCATTCTCTTTCCACAAACACTTGTTCAAGTTTTAACCAGCTGTGACCCTGTATGAGAGGAAGACTATAAATGCTCCGTTGAACTCATTTTAGGGTATGTTTATGCTTCAGTCAAGAGATGTAAATTCCACCTTGAGGTGACATACCCGTGCTACCTCTGATCAAGCTAGCCTACTCAAATTAGAAGCATAGCCATGGCAGCACAAGTGGTGGGATGGGCTAGCTGCTCCAAGCTACGATCCTTCCAAGATGCTAGCCATGTACTCGGCACAACTAGCCCCTCCCACGGCTTGTGCCGCCGCAGCCACTTTTCTATTTTTAGCACACTAGGTTGATAAGAGCTAGCGCAGGTATTTTCACCTCCAGCTCCAAGTGTTCCTAGAAATCATTAAGAACCTATGGAAAAGGGCTTACTGGCTCTGGCCCTTCATTACTCTTTATTTTATTTTTTTTAATAATGGAAAACTGAAATTTGGGAGATTTTTGTCTATCAATGAAGAACTTGAAAATTTTGATTGAAATGAAGATTTTCCATCAACATTCTTTTATAAAAGAAACCATTTTTTTAACCAAAAAGTGTTTTAAAAAAGAATCAACCAGTTCTAGAGTTTGTAAACAGGTCACCGCCTCCCAAGCAACCCCTCATTGCCTGGGGTGGTTCTACAGCACCCTGCCTCAGTTTCCTCTTGTACGTAGGGCCCCTTAAAAAGTGCACACAGTCCAAATACTCCCCTTGCGGGGGGGGAGTCCAATTTATAAGACCTGCACAAAGTCTCTCAAAAATAGAACTAAAACTTCCACAGTCTTCACCCCAATTTCAAGCTGGGCCCAGCCCCTCCACCCTGAGTTTCTTGTCTTTTCTATGAAGCTCCTCTGAGAGTTCAAACACAAACAGGTTCTTCCACCCAGTCCCTAGTTTAGCCCAGGTCTCCAACCTGATGATCTTTCTTCTCTGGGTCTTTACAGTTTTCTTCTCCTAATAGAAGAGTGTCAGTATTCCCTTCCTTGGAGCTGTGCTTATTCACATCAACCGCAGCCTTAGATCAGTTTCTCTAAGCTGACTGCACCTTCTCAATCTTATGTCTTCCTGAATTGGGAAGTAATCAGCAGGCAGCCCTCCTTCCTTGCTGGCATCTTTTCTGCCCTGCTGACTCACAACTCCATGCCAACACCCCTTTTTCTCTCTAGGCTTCTTCCTTAGGCCTGATTCAGCCACCTGGACATTATATCACACATTATTAGTCATCCTCCCCACCTTGGGTGGTGTGCTAAACTTGTCACAGATGCACTTGAACCTTACCTTAAAGGGTCCAGATATTCTGTGACAGTATGTTGTTATATATTGGTTAAAGATCTCGAGCTCTCCTGGAGGACTCACATGTCCCCTGAGTTAGAGTATTCGATCCCTGGAAACATTGTACAAACTTCCCTCTCCCTCCATGCTGTGGTCAGTAATTATTGTGGCAACCAATCTGTGACTTCCATTGTTCCTGTCTGAAACCACAGAAAGGCCTGAAACAGAGCAGCTGCTGCTGCAATACAAGTGTCCACATCTTTTGAGCATCTTGCAGCATTGCATGTGGCAGTACCCAAACATTTGACAGTTGCCACTTGTGTGATGTCCCATCCGGACAGGGTAATACTGAGCTGGTTGTAAACTGGAGCTGGAGGCTGCTTGATCAGAATGGCCAGGGAGTCTCTGAAGTAGCCATTTGCAAGTCACATGAAGAATAAGTAGTGAGCTGTGAAGGACATGATGTGTTTGGTGATGTTCCAGAAACAATGGTGACTAGAAGAAATACTGATTCTGTAATTTAAACTGGGCATAATTTGGGAATGTTTCAATGGCCATGGTGAATTAATGGTGCAGTTTGTGAAACTGGTGAAAATACTCAATTATTTATGCACTTGTGATGTCTGGTTTGTAGTTCTTGTTAGTTCTTTTCTATGAGTGATTTTTTTACAAGAGCTACTATTAATTTTAAAATGCTTAATGTATCAGAAACCAATTTGTCAAATAAAGGTTTTTCAGATTCACTTTTCTCTCTCTCAGAAGTATTTAGACTGAAAGCCTCGCTTTATTTTGACTTTTTTTTTTTAAACTATCAAAGTGCAATATCAAGAGGTGGTGAGACAACTCTCTAATAGTGAAATATTTTCTTCTAATAATTCAGGACTAGAACTGTCAGTCTTGTACATATTTAGTGTAATGTATACTATAGTTACATATGAATGATCACAAATCCTCCAACCTCCCCCCATCTCTCTTTAGCTACACTCTATTCCTCTTACATTTTCCTTGGTTTTATTTGTTTTTATATGTAGAAAAAGTGAGACTCCAACATTTGTAGTGACATAGAATTGACGTTCCTAAGTCAAGCCATGGTTAAAAAAATTCTGTCCCAACCTCATAAACAGTGGATACAAACTAACGACAACATAACTGTGTCTTCTAGTCCTGGGTAGACAAGAGTGCCGAGATGCAGAACTCCAGGGAGACACATGACGTCCCACTGCACAGAGTGAACAATGAGCATCCCTTAGGAAGGTGCAACTTATACTCCCTTCTGCAGCTGGCTAGCTCGGTGAGTTTCTGCCAAGGGGCCTTGGCCTCTCAACATCCATTTGAGGTGGCTCAGGCTGATAGGGAACAGTCCTGTTCTACAAGAATTTGCAAGGACCAAACTCTGATTTTCACTGTTGGCTAGACTGTTATTTTATTTTTGTAAAATGCCTAACAATGAGGACTGTAGAAGGTAGTGTATGCTTAGTTCCCTGACAATAAGTTAGTACTTCTCTTTGGCATAAGGATGCTAAAAAGAAGAGCTTTGAAGGCTGCCGTATTTTAACATAAGCTATCAGTTGTTTATGTTGATATGAAAGGATTTGAACTGCGCTATTTTGTTTCGAAGTACAGCACTGGAAAACATTGCTCTGCCACCATAAACTGAAAAGAGGAGAAAAACTGGAATAAAAATAATTAAACTGGTAAGAAATGGTAACAGTAGATCATAACATTAAGATGAATGAGTTAACAAGTAAATATACATGAAAGAAATAAGGTAATTGTTTATAATTTAAAAATTTGGTAAGTGTAAGTGTGTGTACAGTGTTGGCACACAGCCAAGGACAGTGAATTGGCAGTTTAAACAGGTTAGCCTCTGACTGGTGTGTTGGTAGGACGAGTGTGGACTGAAGTCAGGTAAAGGTCACTGCAACACTGCAGGGCGGGGTCAGTCAGGCCTGCTCAGTAAATTTATGCAACAGCTTTGACTGACAGCCAGATTTAGCAGTTATGATCGGTGTATAAGTATGGACCAATCAGAGAGGGTCTGAAGGTGACTGGAGGATAGTATGCTAACGCTAGGATTGAAAAATAAGCCAACCAGAACAGGCCAAAAACTGTATATAAGGCAGAGAGCATGCAGGCAGAAGTCAGGTTAGGAGCAGAAAAAGAAGAAGGAGAATATCAGAGAAACCCAAAAGAGCAAAGAACAGCAAGGAAGAAGCACATGCAGAGTGACAGCAGCAGCAACTGGCTGCTGGGACACAGCAGAAAAGGATCCTGAGACACATTAGAAGGATCCTTAAGACAGAATGGGGGGACGGGACGGGGGACTATGGAGAGTAAGGACATCAGCCATAGGATAGGATATAGAATAGAAATAGGGTTAATGAATATGTATGATTGTGATGATAAAGATGAGTGTCTGTGGTGTGTATGTCTATGCTACTATGAATAAAGTTTAGAATTTATTAAGATTGCTGTCAGTGTCTTGCATATCACTGATCACCATGTGCAGAACATAATCACTTAAGCCATTCCAACTGTATGCCACAGTATTCGCTACTTTGACATGTATACCTTTGCTAAGATACTTATGTTTTAATTTAAGTTTAGATTAATTGTATTTGGAAAGGTTGGTTACACTAAATAAAGAAAATAATTTGTTTTGGAAAAGTACTGCCTGGGTGTCAATCCTTTGAGCAGAGGTTCTGTGTCCGTGATCTAGTCTGTTCTGGGGAGTTTCCTGGCGGGCATAGGGAGATCCTTGGTGAACCCTGGCAATTCTACTAGGCAGGCCCCCTCCTTTCACCTTGCAGGAACAGATTAATAGGTCACCATCTTGGGAACCAAGAAGTAAGCAATAGGATGACTATTCTGGGACCTCTGAGTCTGTTCTTGGGGTAACAATGGCAGATGTGTATACTGAATTGTGGTACTGTGGTAGTATCATTGCATTAGCATCAGTGTTGTTGGGTTTTTTTACATTTAAGATTAATGGCTGCTCTTTTTTCTTGCTTTTCATAGCTCAAACTAGAAAGAAACATGCACACTTTGTGGACAAAGGAGAAAAAATACATATGTGCACTAAGTTCACATGTGGCACACAATACAAATGGATCACTTTAGACCTCATCCAAAGCCCATTGAAGTCAATGCAAGTCTTTCCACTGATTTCTATTATCTTTGGATCAAGCCTTTTAAGCCTGATCAAAGAAACACCAAGAATGAAACACCAGGAATGAAAAGATGATAAGTTCACCTGAAATTTAACCTGTGGTATGTGTCTGTTTTATGTGGTCTTTACTGGGTGGAGAGATGAATCAAGTAAAACCCCTGATCACCCTTAAATTGATGAGCTTTTATATTTGGGGGAATAGAACTGAATCAGGAACTGATCAAACAAAAACCGTGGATAAGAACGTACAATACCTAAAGTCTGTGAAAGCTCGTGTCCAGGTTGCAACTTAATCTGTAGCCCTGAACCATCTCTAGGTTAGAGTAGTTAGTCAGCTATGTAAAGTACTGAAGCATCATGTGATATACAATAAAGAAGGGAAGTGAATGAAATGTGCTGAAAGCAGTGTCATAGGACAGTCAATACTTGAAAGAATGCTCTGTTCTGTGACATACAGTATACAAGAATAGGCCACAGGACATCATGTAAAGAACTCTTGTATAAAGTGGTGCATTTCTTACCTTTTAAAGATCAAGATTGGCAGCATAACACCTATATGTTGCACTCCATATCTCCATTTTTTTTTTTAGAAAATATTCCTTTGAAGACCTTTTCCCAAATAAATATTTCATGCAGACAACTGATTGCCATGGCAATAAGCTCTCTACAAGTCATTACATCAATATTTGATTCTGTGTTTGTGAGTCAAGCTTCTTGTTAAGTGATGACCATCAGGGCTTGGACACAGCTGGTTATGCATCCATATGCCACACCTCTCTGAGCCCACCACTATCTTATCCTGCCCCTTTCTCTCCTGTATCAATGCCACTGACCAATCAGAGTTGCTCCATAGGCTGAGGGAGAGCGAGGGCCCTCAGAACATGCAGCAACTAGTGCTTCCTCCTTGAAAGCATAAGGTTGTAGTGCACTAGCTCAGAGTAGGCTTAGGAGCAGCTCCCCCTGTCCACTATGTTCCCCATCCAGTGTCAAGATTCTAACAAGGACAGTCAGGATCAAGGATCAGGGCTGGGTCAAACCTGATGGTGGCAGAGGAGATCACAATCAGGTTCCAGGCCATGGTTGATATCAAGGGTCAGAGTCCAAGTCGGGTTTCAGGGTGTGGGTCAGGAGACAAAGTCCAAATCAAGCAGAGGTCAAAGCCAGGATATTGAGAGCAGGGAGCAGGAATAGTCATGGCAGCTACAGGAAATCCACATTGTTGTCTGGACACTTCCTGGAATGCCCTTTGCATTTATATAGGGCAGGGAGCCAATCAGGAGCCATAAGGCTGCTGCCTGTCAAGTGCCTGGAGGTGGGACCTCCAATGATCTGTGTCCACAGCAGGTCATGGGCAGTGTAGCACAAGCTGGCTACAGCTGCTACTGGGATGCCAGCTGATTGCAGTCCTGGGTTCTAGACCTGTGGACTCTTACACTGCACCCCTATAGGGTGCCCCCTGTTGGCCTCAGTTTGTTGGAATGGGCCAAATGACAGGATGCCGCTCGGTTGGAGGCATGGTCTTGGAATGTGGGTTCCCAAGATCATTCTTCTGAGATATAGCCTTCTAGTCTATGAGGTGCCAGAGGGAGCCACGTTTGATTTTGGAGTCCAGTATCTTGGGGATCCATACTGGAGGGGATGGTGGTTGAGCCCAGTGAGCAAAAGGTTGTCAGTGTAGGGTTTTAGCAAGGATACATGATAGCACTGGGTATATTTTGAGGGAGATGGGTAAATGAAGTTTCATAGTCACTGGATTAATTACCTGGCTGATGGAATATGGCCAATTCTATCAGTGGTCCAGTTTATGGAGAGGTCTTTGGGTGAAAGACACACTTTTTGACAGACGGTGAATGCCGGGCCTTTCTGTCCTTTGTGGTCAGCATACCACATGTAGTCCTCCTTGGCATTGTCCAATGGGTCTAGAGTTCTTCTTGAACTTCATGGATCTGCTGCACCCCAGTCAGCAGCAACAGGATTGGTTGAGTTGATGGGTATGGCCAGGTGGAAACAGGGGTGGAAGCCTCAGTTTGCATAGAACAGACTCTGCCCAGTGGAGACAAGGTTGCAATTGTTACAAGCAAACTCTGCTTGGGGTAGGAATCTCAACCGGTTGTCCTGGTGGAAAGTCATGAAGCATGTGTTCCAACATTTGATTTGCTCGTTTGGACTGACCATCAGGTTGTGGTGAAAGGCGGTGGATGTATAAATGTGGACTCCAAGCAATCATAGAGATTTGTGCCAAAACTGCAACACAAACTGCAGACCCCGAACAATTGTGACTCGCTCCAGGAGCCCATGGAGATGGATGACATGATTAACCAGAGCTGGACTGTTTCTTCTGCAGAGGGCACGTGTGCAATGGGGACAAAGTGGGCCATTGTCAACTGGTTGACCACAGTGAGAACTACAGTGTGCCCGTTAGACATGGGGATCTCGACTATGAAGTCCAGGGTAATGACCTCATTCGGAGCCACCGAAAGGTGTGGGCCAAATGGAGGGTTTTAAGGTGCCCCAAATGGCCTGTTAAGGGTGAGTATGACAGAGCCACAATACTTCTTACTAAGGGGGTCTTGACAGAACATACAAGTGGCCCTTGTCATACAGCAAGTCATCCTGGCCCTGGTGTTGGCCATGGCTTGCTGTCTCAAGCTCCTTACGAGGGTGTTCCTTCTCTGTAGCTGAATGACACAGTGACATGAGAGCTTGGGGAATTGTAGCATCCAGGAAGTTTCAAGGGCTTAAGAATGTGTGGGGACGCTACATGGGGGTGGGGGAGGGAGTGGTCTTGGCTGGTGAGATATTCTCCTTTCCAGGACAAGACATCAGTGGTCTTGTTCTGGGGACTCAGATGGTACGTGATGGTGAAATTGAAGTGTGTGAAGAACAAGGCCCAGCTAGGCTGCCACTGCTTCAATGCTTTGGCTCAGTGGAGGTGCTCTAAGTTTTTATGATCCCTGTATACCTGTACTGGGTACCAAACACCCTTCAGAGAGTGGCACCACTCTCCAAAGGCCACTTTGATGACTAGAACCTCCTTTTCTAGAATGTTGTAATTCTGTTTGGAAGGAGAGAGCTTCTATGAATAGTAGGCACAATAGTTGAGGTCCTGTTGAAGACCACACATTTAAGAGAGTATGGCCTGATTTGCCACATTGGAGGCATTGATCTCGATGATAAAGGTTTGTGCTGTGTCGGAATAGACAAGAATTGGGACACTGGTAAAGATTATACTGAGCTGGTCGAATGCTTGTTGGGCCTCTGGAGACCAGGTGAGGGTGGCGTTTTTGTGGAGAAGCACTGTCAAAGGGGGGTTGGACTGAAAACCTGAAAATGAAGCAACTATAAAAGTTAGTGAACCCCAGGAAGTGTTGCAGCTCCTTGATGTTTTGGGGGAGAGTGCCCAGGTCCATAGCACCTCCATCTTCTTGGGGTCCATTCAGAGGCCCTCAGTGGACAAGATGTAGCCCAGGAACTCCACAGACCACTGGTTGAAGCTGTGCTTTTCCAGCTTTGTGTACAGGTGTGTTGGTGGAGCCATTCCAGGATTGACCAGACGTGCTGGGTGTGTTGCTTAGTACCCTTGGAAAAAAAGTGGATATCATCTAGGTAGATTATGACGTACTAGTCTAGGATGTCCTGGAAGACCTCATTCATGAAGTGCTGGAATGTTGCAGGGGTGTTGTGAGGCTAAATTGCATTAACAGGTACTCATAGTGGCTGTATCAGGTTTGAATAACCATCTTCCACTTGTCCCCACCTTGGATACAAACCAGGTTGGTGATTCCTAGAGCAGACCTCACTTCTGAGCTACTCTAGGAGATAAGCCTTAGATCTTGTGTGGGATAGTGAATATAAAGACTGCACTGGCTGTGAGGTTCCCTGCTACCTATTGAAAAAGCTGTGTTAAGTGGTGGAACCTCAGAACATGACATTGTGGGAGCAGGAAGCAACAATGGCTAGCAACATCAGAGAGACAGCTGCCAGTGGTGGAACAGAAGCAGCAGCAGTAGAGAAACAGCAACAGTTGTGTCAAGGCTGATTCCCCACTCTAGCACTTTGAGTGCAGAAGGTGGAGGCCTGCAAGGTTCTAAAAATTAATACTGGCCACTCCAGGCTGGTATTAAACTCCCAACATTACAGCTTTTCTCTGACCTTGGATGGGTAGATGCTGCCACCACCCAGGTGCAAAAAAACCCTTTGGACCCAGGAAGGCACACTTGGGAATTCCTCCCTGTGGGGTACCCTCAATCCCTTTCACACACACCTTCCCCAGGAAGAGCTGAGAAAGAAAACAAAGGAAATCATCTGTTGCCACCAGCTAATTAAACAGCATATGCACAAACCTCTTAGGACACAAAAAAACAATAATGTTCTTAAAAAAAGGTAAATTTTATTAAAAACAAAAAGAAAGTAAATACATCTGGAACTTGGGCTATTGCTAGATTTAAAAAGAGCAAATATAATAATTAAGCATCAAGAATGGTTTTCTTGAGGTCCAGCTTAATGATTATAAGCAAAACAAAAGCACTTGGGGTTAGCACAGAGGAAGCCACAAGCCTTACAGAAATAAAAGAGATAAACCTAATTGCGTCTTTCTAGACATTTCCTGATCTACTTACATATCTGGGATTTCAAATTGAGTAGTTTCTAGGTATGATCTGGTGATTTTCATACCTGCTTCATAGATTTTTACAGCATAGCTCCAGCCCTGTCCTGCTCTGTCCCCCCTCTCCGGAGAACAACAAAATACAGACAAAGGGAAAGTTTTTTCCCCAATTTTAAAAAGTTCTAGCCCTCCCATTGGCTCTTTTGGTTAGGTGCCCAAATGCTTCCTTTTATCTATGGGCTATTTTAACCCTTTACAGGTAAACCAAGTAGAGAACAGCTACTAACAGGGATTTTGTAGCTAACTGGCTGGCTGGGTGTCCATAAAAGGGAGCAACCCCCCCCCCCCCTTCATTTATCACAAGTTGTGAGACAGTTGCAGAGGCAGCAGCAAAGCATTGCTTGACACCCCCCTCCCAGGATGTGAAGTGACCCCTGTGAACACACCTCTGTACTTTGGGATTTTGCTAACCAAAGACACAAATGTGAGTGGGGTGCAGCGGAGGGAAAAGGGAGTGATATGTTAAAGGGAGATTTGTTTGTTGAACTTTTCCATTGCAAGGTGTGAAACTCAGGCAAAGGACACTGCCCAATATACTGTGGGGTCGGGTTTGCTTATGTAACATAGTTTTGAATGTGGTTGTGTGTTTTCCCAAATTAATGCTTTGTTCCCTTTCCCTTTTAATAAAAGTTCCCTTTTGTTGTACACAGATTCAGTGCTTGCACATGGGAAAGTACTGCCTCTAAGACGCACACAGGAGAGGTGTTTAGTTTCCCCAGATTACTGAGTGGGGGCTCGAGCCGCTTCTGTTTTTTGTTGTTAAGAGAAGCTACTAGATGTTGAACCCAGCCCTTGTTGCTGCTGACTCCACCTGGCAGAAGGGTGACAGTAATTGTGATGGGAATCTGTATTGTGTGGGTGTGACGGGTTGGATCACAGAAACCCCCTTGGGAGCTGCCACCCGATGTGCCAAGACTACCCCTGCTTCTGTTTTCCCTGCCAGCTCAGGACTCCAGCACCCTGTCTTGCTGAGTCAGACACTCTTGTCTGACTCCAACACAGACCAAGGGTCTGAATCACTTGTCCCAAAGCTGCAAGTTTACCCAAAAACAGCTCACAGGAGTGTGCTTGTCTTTAGCACTCAGATGCCCAACTCCCAATGGGGTCTAAACCCAGATAAATCCGTTTTACCCTGCATAAAGCTTATGCAGGGCAAACTCATAAATTGTTCGCCCTCTATAACACTGATAGAGAGATATGCACAGTTGTTTGCTCCCCCAGGTATTAATACATACTCTGAGTAAATTACTAAATAAAAAGTGATTTTATTAAATACAGACGGTAGGATTTAAGTGGTTCAAAGTAGTAACAGACAGAACAAAGTAAGTCACAAGCAAAATAAAATAAAATGCGCAAATCTATGCCTAATCAAACTAAATACAGATAATCTCACCCTCAGAGATGCTTCAGTAAGTTTTTCTCAGACTGGACACCTTCCAGGCCTGGGCACAATTCTTTCCCCTGGTACAGCTCTTGTTCCAGCTTAGGTGTTATCTAGGGGATTCTCCATGATGGCTCCTCTCCTTCTCTCTTCTGTTCCACCCCTTTATATATCTTTTGCATAAGGCGGGAACCCTTTGTCCCTCTGGGTTCCCACCCCCCCTCACTGGAAAAGCACCAGGTTAAAGATGGATTCCAGTTCAGGTGACATGATCACATGTCACTGCAAGACTTCATTACTCACTTGCCAGCACACACATATACAGGGAGACTCACAGGTAAATACAGCCATCTGCAGACAATGGGAGTCATCAAGATTCCAAACCATCCTTAATGGCCCACACTTTACATAATTACAATAGGCCCTCAGAGTTACATTTTATATTTCTAGTTTTAGATACAAGAGTGGTACATTTATACAAATCAGATGATCATACTCAGTAGATTATAAGCTTTGTAATGATACCTTACAAGAGACCTTTTGCACGAAGCATATCCCATTTGCATTATAGTCACTTATCAAATTTTTATAAAACTATCCCAGTTACATTATATTCACTTATTATCATGTTTTTATAAAACCATATAGACTGCACAACGTCACAGTGGGTATCTGCATCATATGGGCATGGGAATTCTGTGGGAGCGTCTGTATCAGCTGTGTGTATGGAGATGTGTATTGGCAGTAGATAGAGCGTCAAAGGGAACCACCTCCTTCTCTCCCACCCCCCCCCCCGCCTGCTATCTATGACATCAAATCTTTCCTTTCTAACTGCACAAAAATTGTTGTTCTCTCTCCACATCACAGCCAAGAATTAATAGCTGATGATGTAGTGGGGCTTTATAGTAATAAGATTTCATTAGTTTTTACAAAATGTATTATAGCACTTGTACTCATGTACTGTGAAGTGTTATAACAATTGATTAAAACTAAACTGCATAATATAAAGAAAATGAACAAAGAATATGCTTGCTTGCCTTGTACATGTTCGATTATTGTACTCTTTACCGTGCTTACATCACAACATTCAGTAACTCACAATGGGTCTCTCAGTCTTTAGTGCAAATTAGCAAGATTCTGTCATATTTGAAAATACCATATGAATGGGTAGAGTAAAGCATTTCTTAGTGCATTGATCCTCTCCTTTCTTATGTGTTTGATATTTCTGATGCTGTCTTTTTATCTACCTATCACATTCATGCTACAATTTAGTCTATAAATAAGCTGTAATACAAGCCTTTGAATAAGTAGCAGTTGGAAATGTAAAGCCCAATTTAACTCCCCTGGAAGTCAATGGGAGTTTGGCCATTGATTTTAATGGAGCATGACTCCTGTGATAAATAAAGTTGGGGGGTAGCTCCTGTTGATGGACACTCAGCCACCCAGTTAGCTGTAAAATCCCTCGTGGTAGTGTTCTTTACTTGCATTGCCTGTAAAGGGTTACCCAGTTAAAGAAAAAAAAAAGTGGGCACCTGACCAAAAGAGCCAATGGGAAGCTAGAACTTTCAAAATTGGGAAAGAAACTTTCCCTTTGGCTGTTCTCTCTGGGCTGGAGGGACAGAGCAACCATGCTATAAGCAGCTTTAAGCCAGGTATGATCATAAATCATCAGCTCATACCTAGAACTACTTATCTGAACTCCAAATGTGTAAGTAGATCAGAGTGTTTAGCTAGACACGATCAGGTTTATTTCTGTTTATTTTTTAAGTCTTGTGGATCTCCTCTGTGCTAACCCGTGATGCTTTTGTTTGCTTGTAACCTTTGAGCTGAACCTCCAAGAAAGCTGTTTTGGGTGCTTAAGTTTTGTAACTGTTTCTTTTAAGATCTAGCAAAAAGCCTAAGTTCCAAATGTATTTTTTCCCTGTTTGTTTTGAATAAAATTTACCTTTTTTTATGAACAGGATTGGATTTTTGGTGTCCTAAGAGGTTTGTGCATGCTGTTTGATTAGCTGATAGCCACATCTAATTTCCTTCATTTTCTTTTTCAGCTCTCCCCTGGAGTGGGGGTGAAAGTGCTTGAGGGTACCCCACAGGGAGGAATTCCCAAGTGCTCCTTCCTGAGTTCAAAGGTCTTTTTTTTTTTGCATTTGGGTGGTGGCAGCATTTACCAAGCCGAGGTCAGAGAAAAGCTGTAATTTTGAGTGTAATACAAGCATGTAGTGGCAAGTATTAATTTTTAAAATCCTTGCGGGCCCCCACTTCTGCACTCGGAGTGACAGAGTGCGGATTCAGCCTTAACAACTCCCCAAAAATGTTAAAGATGTACTTTAGACTGATGGACCTGATCACGAGCCTGGCATAATCAGCCACGCCTGGTTCAGTCAGTAGCCTTTTCCTCAGGAGTCTGCTTATTGTTTAACACACACACAAATTGGAAACTGGAACAAGAACAAAAAGTTACAGTCCTGTTCTTCAACTGAGATTGTGGGATAGTGTCATCTTTGGTAGCTTAATGAACTGGACCTTCCCCCCAGCTTAAAGGAGTCTTCAGGCCTTTCCTGCCTCTCACTGCCTTCTGCTGAAGCTGCAGAAGAATACAGTCCTATCCCTCTCTTAGTACCTCACCTCATTCATATGCCCTGGCTGGCAATCATCAGCCCCAATCACTAAATACTGTCCAGCGGGGCCAGATGATTCACAGCACCTGCCATTTAGATTCCTTTCCAGAACAGGGCTGGCTGCTCTTCACACCCTTGACCTTCGAAGGGACAGACTGTCCAGTTACAAATACAATTAATTATTATTTATTATTATTATTATTATTATTTATTTTATTTTATTTTATTTGAATGTAATGTAATTTAATTATTTTATTTTATTACAGCACTTTAAAATGTGGCAGACATGCAGCTCTTATGGCATCCCACTTCATAGGGTGTGAAGTCATGTCTCACCAGCTTGTGGTTATTGCTCATATCTTCTGAAGAAAACCATGGCCATTAGGAGGATGTAAAACTTTGCTTTCAATTGAAGAACATGCAACCCTTGTAAATGTGTATTCCTTTACATTGCTTCTAATGCTATTACAATTTCATGGACACACTGCTCTCTGATAATGAGCCCAGAATAGGAAAGCATATGATATTCCCGGGGTTCCAAGCAGATACTTATATCCCTGTAGTGGGGCAGTCACCTCACTCCCTGGCTAAGAGGGGTTAAAAACAGCCCTAGAGAGGGCTGCAGCTGAGAAAAAGGGTAGGCTGATTGGGGAAACAGCCATAGCTGGGGCCATGCCCCAATCAGGCCACAGCTGGCCCTATAAAAAGGCTGTGAGGCAGCAGCTTAGGTAGTCTCTCTCTAGCAGTGGAGAGTGAAGGACTTAGCTGTCTGGGATCTGAGCAGGGTGCCTGAGGTGGCGCAGGGCTAGGCAGGGCAGGGCCAGCTCCAGGCAGCAGCGCAGCAAGCTGGTGCTCGGGGCGGCCCATGGAAGGGGGTGGCACGTCTGGGTCTTTGGCGGCAATTCGGCGGCGGGTCCCTCAGTCCCTCTCGGAGGGAAGGACCGGCCGCCGAATTGCTGCCGAAGAATGAAGCAGTGCGGTAGAGCAGCTGCCAAAGTGCCACCGATCACGGCTTCCCCCCACTCCCGCCCTTTGCTGCTTGGGGCGGCAAAAAAGCTGGAGCTGGCGCTGGGGAAAGGCAAAGGAGCGGGGAAGCAGCCACTGAGGCAAGGTGGGGATAGAGGGTTGGGGGTTCCCCTGGGGAGGGGAGACCCAGATTGTGGGTTACTGCAGAGAGCAGAACCCCGAGGGAAGGGGCACCGGGGTCTGGGAGGGACACGGGGGGCCTGAGGCAAGCGGAACATCGGCCAGCAGAGGGCCCTCGGAGCTGGAAAGCTAATTTCCAGGACGACTAGCTGGGGGTGCCATGCCGGTGAGTCTTTGCCCTGCTACGGTCCCCCTCCTGGTGCTTGAATCCTTCCTTTTTCATTCTTTAATCCTTTCCTCATATATATCATTCACAATAGCTTGTCAATGCTTTGAGAATGGGAAATATCTGTTTTTTTGGAGTCCTGAGCCTCTCATCCTGCTGAAATAAAAAGATGATACTAATGGAATTTTCTTGTTATCTTTCAACGTTAGCATCTTCTGTAGCATTGAAATATCTGAATTCACATCCATTAGTCACCTTTCATTGCTGTTAGGCTGCTGTTGTGTGTGGTTTTTACCTTCTGTTCTCCATTAACCCATCCTACCCTATCCTCCTTCTCCTGAACAAATAACATTCAACACTTTCAAAGGAACCATATCTCGTTTCTGTTGCTTATAGGATATTCTGCATCACTAAGGATTCCTGTGTGTGTTCTGGCAACCTGACATCTAGCAAAGACAAATCACAGATGTTTTGCAAATATCAGGCATGAGCATTCTGTGAAATCCATTAACCTAGCTATGTGAAAGATGAGGGCTCCCGTGAATCCATTGTGGTCAACAGTCTCTAAGATGCCTTGGTTAAGTAAGCAAAATAAGTAATGGCATGAGACCTTCAAAAAGCAGGCTTACTCCTGGAGTATCTGTCATCACTGGGCAATTAGTGTTTCTTGTCATTTGATAAAAAGAAGTTCATAAAGAAATTGGGGGGGGGAACACACCCCATACTCTTACTTCTAGCTATAGATGAATGTGCTGTTGAAAGTGTACAGTTCATGAACCAGAAAGATTACATGCTTCTTCCATTAACACCCTGAGAATATTTCAAAAGGACTTCAGAATTTTTTAATCAATACAAAATATGCCAGATATATGTAACAACCAATCTCATTCATCCACAACTATCCTCAGTAGAATGGTTTGCTTAATGCATATGACACATAGTATAGTGATATGCAAGTGTCTTGAGAGCCGGTGAACACAATCAAAGGCAGGAAAGAGGCACTGTTAATGCCCTTCCTTCTGCTACTTTGTTAGAACAGATCAGAGTGGAGGTCACCATATCATCTGTAGGTGATAATGGATTGACTTGGGATGACTTTTTATATTTGACTAACATCTTTCCTGTAAAAAGAACGGGAGTACTTGTGGCACTTTAGAGACATGCATGCATCCGATGAAGTGGGCTGTAGCCCATAAAAGCTTATGCTCAAATAAATTTGTTATTCTCTAAGGTGCCACAAGTACTCCTGTTCTTTTTGAGGGTACAGACTAACACGGCTGCTACTCTGAAATCTTTCCTGTAGTTGCCTTTCCCGCCCCTTTGTAAAACACTGCAGCAGGTAACTATTCTCTTCTCATTTCCTGCAGCACTATCATTTCCCTCTGTTTTCTCACATCATCACCTCCACTCTGTAAGAGACAGCAACTATATATACCTGAAGACAATATGAATTTTGGGGGGTTGCCACCCTGTATTTATTGCTTTAATGTCAGCTATGTAGTAGATATGAAAACATTGCTACCCTTGGAAATACATTTGAAATAAAAGGATTTCAAAGAAGACTTCAGAGCAGCAGTGTGCCAAGAACCACTTCAATCTCAGAAAGAGTCACAGAGAACTGTAAAATGATTAAAGTGATTTAGAATATAAACAAATTTATTATGAAGTACAATGATAACATACATCAAAACAACTAAATAAAGGTTACAGTATGAGTGGAAACATCAAAGCCAGAGATTTCACTTACTTTGGTTTCAGAGTAGCAGCCGTGTTAGTCTGTATCCGCAAAAATAACAGGAGTACTTGTGGCACCTTAGAGACTAACAAATTTATTAGAGCATAAGCTTTCGTGGGCTACAACCCACTTCTTCGGATGCATATAAAGTGAAATATATTGAGGAGATATATATACACACATACAGAGAGCATGAACAGGTGGGAGTTGTCTTACCAACTCTGAGAGCAAATACAAATGTAATGGAGGGTGTTTGTCTGTCCCCAGGTTTTGTTTTATGCAGTCACTCTATTCCCCAGGGCACTGCTTCGTCAGTGTCAGGAGAACTCTGTGTGATGTCTTGTTCAAGCTGGAGAAGAAAGGGCTATGCACAACCATATGCAGCTCTAAAGCTACAAATTGGGTATTATTATAATTAATGAATTATATAGCCTGGCACTTTGCAGACAAATATGAGGACAAGGGGCCTGCTTCAAAGTACATACAATCTAGATGGCAGACTGGGCTGCCCTTAATCACTATGAATAGCACTTACCCACACAACCAGTCACATTGATGTCAGTGCAACTATTTATGCAAGTAACTATTATTCTGAGTGAGATCAGGTTGCAGAATCTGGCCTTACACGGACCAAGTGCAGACAGGAGAGATAGGATAGATGGGATAAGGAGCAGTAGAAAGTTGCCATGTCAGTTTCGTTATATTTTGTGGGAGGAGGACTATGCCTTTAAGATAGGGTGACCAGATGTCCCGATTTTTGAGTCTTTTTCTTACATAGGCTCCTATTACCCCCCACCCCTGTCCCAATTTTTCACATTTGCTGTCTGATCACCCTACTTTAAGAACTGTCTGTCAAGGAGGGACTTAAAGGAGAGGGTGGAGGATGGAAGGGAGTTCTCTTACTTCCCAGCTACTGAGTTTACAAAATCCCAATTGGCTTCCTATTTCTTTTTCTCTTTGGAGTTCAAGGGAAAAAGTAACATGGAATTAAAAGAGAGAAATGATCTTGCCACTATACTGTACTCTGTAAAACTTTGTCATCTCATGTCAACTTCTGAAATACTTTCAGTGTTAT
This sequence comes from Terrapene triunguis, assembly GCF_002925995.2. Taxonomy (NCBI): domain Eukaryota; kingdom Metazoa; phylum Chordata; order Testudines; family Emydidae; genus Terrapene; species Terrapene triunguis. The sequence goes on along the minus strand of NW_020664369.1, from coordinate 15,329,064 downwards.
ACCAATTATACCAATGCATAAACACCCACAAGTAATTTTCTGTACTCTCTTCTTTTCTTAAGTTCCTATTCATATTCAGATTACACTGTTGTATAATGTGACTACTGGAACACATTATGGGGAAAAATATATTTTGCACCTCACCAACTTAAACAACATTAAATTGATATTCAGCAGCACACATGATACTTCCATTTGCTGCATAGATGCGGATGACTAACTGAAGGGTTACTGGGGATGAGGCAAAAAGAAAAAAGCTATCAATGAATGTGGAGTTATTCATACATTTTTAAAAAATGAAGTTTTCAGGCAAATTAGGGGATTTAGACACATCTTTGATTGAGACTACATAAACACCTACAACACTTTTAAAGATACAGACACACTAGAGTACCCAAAATTTTCTCTGAGGAAGATTTATCGATCAGACATTGCCATTTTCTGCCATCTTCCTGCTCATCAGCTTAGCACCTGACATTCGGGTTACTTTTCCACATCTGTGTGTTTCTCTGCATTCTCACCAGGAAGGGGGGCACAGGGTTTTCCTGCACCTGCTGCCATGCTTTGGCCCTAGAAAGGATTGTGCAGGAGGGAAATTCTAAAAATTCAAGATAGTAAGGAGAACAGCAAGGATAAGAGTCCTGCTGCACAGAGATAAGGACCACAAAGAGCTCAAAAACTGTCTTGAGAGGTGGACGATTTCAGGAGAACCTGCATACAAGTGAAGTATGACTTAGGAGCTCTGGCATCCACAAACCTGCCTGTTTTGTTCCCCTGCCCTCAAAACCTATCCCGTTCTGCTCCTTATGGCACTGCCCGTCCCCTGTTACCCATTCTTAGGACTTCACAAGATAAATCAGTGGATGCCAAGTGGAGTTATCCATCTGCATTGGAGTGTGCAGGAGCTCCTGGTGAGTTCTTGAGTGTTTGGCTTTATTAGCTTTATATAGATAGATAGATTAGATTAGATAGAATCATAGAATATCGGGGTTGGAAGGGACCTCAGGAGGTCATCTAGTCCAACCCCCTGCTAAAAGCAGGACCAATCCCCAATTAAATCATCCCAGTCAGGGCTTCATCAAGCCTGGCCTTAAAAACCTCTAAGGAAGGAGATTCCACCACCTCCCTAGGTAATCCAGGTAGATAGATAGATAGATAACACCCTTTCATCTGGGGGGACAAGTTTATTTTAAACTTGAACTAAAGTATGTGGTCAACAACAGCAAATAGAGCCCAAACATACAAGATATTTCCAATTTTATTTCAAGACTCTGAGGTTGTCTGCTCTCTGTACACACAGATATAAAATAATTTTGTCTATACACAATCATAGCCAGAAGAAATAGTGAGGAGGGACCCCAGTGATTTGTGATGGGATGGGAGATTGAAGGAAACCATAGAGGATATAAAGAAAATCTGAGAAGATGGGGCCAGTCACTAAATAAATCAATATTTAAAAAGTCTGCAATGAGCCTTCCACATTCCTAAAACCAGCTTTGATTACCTTATGTGACAGAGGAGGATGGCATTCATCCTACTAGACCCCAGCCAAGAGCAGGGGTCTAATTTGCATGTTGTAGCCCAAATCTCCTTCAACAGCTTCAGACTTTCACTGAGCAAACACCAGAGGAAAATCAATCAGAAAATTTTCTACATTTATCTCACCCAGAAATGCTTCTCCTAACACAAAGCAAAGAGTGTACCAGAAATGGGCAAGGAACTCTGTATTCCTTATGTTCTTACTGTCATTCTATGGCTTTTGAGCAGAGGCGTGTGCAAGGATTTAAATGTGACTACTTTGGGGGGGACACTTTAAACATGGACCCCCAAATGCCCCAGGGACCTGCTGCCTCCCCTTCCCCACTGGTTTCCGCTGCCTCCCTGGGCTCCCTTCCCATCCCCCCAGGGCCCCACTGCCTCCCCCCATTGTCCCCGGCTCCCAACACTTACTGGAGGCTGTGGGCAAAGAAGGGGGCTCAGCTGGCTTCCCAGGCTCCCTCTTGCAGAACTCTGCTGCAGCCCAGCTTCCCTGCTCTGGGCGCCATCTATTGGGGCTCAGCGGGAGCGCTAGCCATGGTGCTTTTCCCAGGCACGTCTCCACCCACGCTCAGCCCAACTTCCACCCTGGCAGAAAGGGGGGAGGAGCGGTTTGGGGGAGGAAATTCCGGGACCGGGGCCAGGGCAGAAGCTGTGGATGGTGTCAGAAATTATTATTAGAGGGGGGGTTGTGCCCCTGCTTCCTCCCCATGCGCCCACCCCTGCTTATTTGTAAAAAGCTTATTAAACCTTTACTGTGCTTATTTGAAAAAGTGTTTTGTTCTGGAACAAAGCAAATTACTGTGAGAGATGCAAAATAGCTCAGTATTTATGTACCAGATATCTGTTGGTTATTTAAAGATCTTGGGGTTCATTAAATAACAAACCAGTGAATAAGAATGGAATAAAACTTATATAAAACAAACTGGAAAGCTTCTGTAATGAGCTGCTGAACATAGACATGTGGTGTTCTCCACCCTGGCCTTCAGGGAAGTCTCCAAATTCCTATGTTCATAATACTTGTCCTTTATGAGAGAGCATCTCTAAATTATAATCTTCTACAACCATATCTACAGATTATAAGGCTAAATCTTCTTGCTAGAGGACAATATGAAAGAAACCCTCACCACAACTGGTTGCCTTAGCATTGGTTTTCTATGAAACTCTCACCGTGTCACCCTCAGAGAGCAGCTGTTTTCCGACGATGGTCCTGGGATTCTAATCTGGATCCTGTTCAAGAAATTTGGCTGTCAAATCAAGCATGGCTAGTAAATGTGTGATATTTGTATTCTCCCATCTACCTTGCTCTTTGGAACAGAGAACAAGGGAGTTTCCTGTGTTTCTTCCTCCTCTCCTACTCCCTTTTTTCTTGGCTGCTCCTTGCACCGTACCTAAATTATGTCCCTACTCCTACAGAGTGAAACTGACACAAGTCTGAACAGTCTCACTCTGCTGAAGTTGCAGAACCTTGTAAAAAAACTCCATCCTCTGCTTTTGTCTAATAGGACTAGTAGGGTGGAGGTCAGTGAAAGAAACAGGACTCCCTCCTGTCCTTTACAACTCTATTTCTCTGAAAGAATTAGATTCTGGAGCCACAGTAGAGTATAAATAATAAGATAGTAAGGTTCATAGAGGCTGTTCACAATGCTATTGTGAAGCAATGAAACTGAGTATGTTACCAGGGGTTCAAGCTGAGATTGCTGAATGGCCAATTTACAGCTTGCTGACTAGGCCGCCTTTTTAACAATAAGACATAGGGTATGTCTACACTACGGGATTAATCCGAATTTAGATAATTCGAATTTGGGAAAGAGGTTGTATAAATTCGATTGTGCGCGGCCACACTAAGCACATTAATTCGGTTTTTAACCACATTAATTCGGTGGTGGCGGCCACACTAACCCTAATTCGAATTAACAAAATCGATTTTGGCTCTACTCCGCTCGTCGAGGTGGAGTACAGAAATCGATTTAAAGCGCCCTTTAATTCGAACTAAATGGCTCTGTTGTGCGGACGGGTGAAGGGTTAATTCGAATTAATGCTGCTAAATCCGAATTAATCCCGTAGTGTAGACCAGGCCATAGTGGTTTCAAGCACTTTACTGGTTGCCAAAGTCTCTCCGTACAAGTAGAGTACTGTTGATTTCTCTCTCACCTGTCCTACTTATAGGAAAATACAGAAACAGGAATTGCCATACTGGATCCAATCCTTTATGCATCTAGTCCAGTATACTGTCTCTAACAGTGACCAGAACCAGATGTTTCAGTGACAAAAAACCCGCAGTAGATAGCTCTGGGATAGTCTGTCGCCTATTAATATCTCATCCTAATCCCTAACAGCTAGAATGGTTGGGCTTCGGGTTTTTAGACTTTCCATAATTCTTTGTTTTCAATAACTGTTATAACTCTGAATAGTCTTGTTATCCACATAAGGGTCTAATCCCTCTTTGAATTGTATTAAATTCTTGGGCTCAATAAATCCTGTGGCAGTGAGTTCCGTAGTCTAATTATTGTCTTAGTTTAAAAGTATGTCCTTTTATCAGTTTACTCTAAACTGGTTGCTGGACTAGTGGAATAGCTCACAGATTCTGTGCAACAAAATATTTCTTCTCCTTGCAGCACCCATGAGGCATCAAAAGTTCACCTTCAATATCATAACAATGAATGTCCTTTCAACTTCACCTTCACTTAAACAGCCCAGTTAAATTCTTGAAACATCTATGAAAATCAGTACATAGCTATCTAGTAAACTGAACAAATTTAAAAAAAAAGGTAACAAACAAAAATCCCACACAACAGCATTAAGAGAGATAAGGGTTTATAACAGGAAGTTAGCTTCAACATTAACTACAGAGTGGTTACTGATGCTCCATAAAATATGTGTTATTCTTTTCCTGATTTGGGTTTTAATTTACTGTTGGTGGAAGAGGGGTTACCTCATGGGCAGATTGTGTAAAGGACAGTATTATTATTAAATAGGCACTAACGTGATTCTTTGACTAAAACTTTCTAGAAAGTGACATCATATTTAGGATTTCTTGTTTTAGGCATTTATATTTTCTATTATTCTGGATTATTTTATACACATTTCAAATATATAATAATATAATTTGTGTTTCATCAGTTAAAATAAAAAAGATTATGCCAACTCCAACTTGTCAGTTACATTTATCTGTACCTCTATCTTTCACTTATTTTTCATTTAGTTTAGCAAATGATAAGCATAACTCTAAACATGCAAACCAGCCCAGGTGTGACAAAATGTGGGAAAATGTCTAAAATGTGTGAAAACAATTTTTCAGTTCTTGTGAAAAGGACCTCATTTTGCAAATTGTATTCATTAATATTAACGAATAAATTAATTTCAATATAATATACATATATTAAGAAACACAAGGACTCTTATTTTTGTTCTCTCTTATCCGTTCTTCTGGGATTTTTTTTATTTTTGCCGAACACTATACTCCTTTCTTCTTTTCTATTTTTTCTCCTCCTGTATTGCTCTCTGCTTTCCTCTAGTTTTCTTTTTCTGTTTCCACCAACATATTTTCCCATTCAGTATTGTACATTATGTTAGTATTTTAATTTGATCTTTTCCTATTGACTTCCTTTCCTTTTCTGTTTAATACCTTGTTTTTGCTCTCTTTCCTTCTCTGACATTCATTTCTCCAACCTTATTCCCTCCTGACCTTTCGGCTCCTGATCTTTCCCTCCTGTCTCTTTTCCTCCTCCTCTTCCCCTCTTTTTATCCCTTCCTCTCAGCCATGCTCCCTGTAACAGAACTTCCTATCCCCAGCCAGATTTCCCCCCTGATTGGTTCATCCAGCCAACCAACACCTTTCTTTACTCCCCCATCCAGACAGGCTCCACTTATTTGATTTTCTTCCTGTAGACTAGCTTCTAAGTCAGCCAGCCCCATTAGTTTTGTGGGTCTCTTCTAGCCAGTCCTGTTGCTGCTGCTATCATTAGTGCTGTACTCCCAACACTGTAGGGCTCTTCTGGCCAACACCAGGGCAGCACTCTATGCTCCTTGCCAAGAGAAATTATGAGAAGCAGTGCCGCCTATAGGGAAAGGGAGGGCAAGGGCACAGAACAATATGAATGGTAATCAGGCAGCAAAAGCTGAGCACTAACCAGAAAATTCACATGCCTCTTTTGTGGCTGAGCTCCTGGGGGAATAGAGGAGTCACCCAGGGGAAGAGGGGTGGAAAAACCCACCAAATTCAGGGATGCACAGAAAATCCATGCATGCTGTGAGTGAACATAACTTCTTTATGCCGTATTGTCCACACCAAATATTTTTCCGAGCACACACTTTATATAAGATATGGAGGTAAAGAAGGTACGTTCTGCTAACAGACAGCCAAACACTTGTATAACCCAGCCAGCAGCTGAGCTAAAAACTCCAGGAAAAAGGGAAACAGAGAGCATTGATAGCCATCATGTAGAATCACTATACTGTAGCTGGCTATGTGATGTTGCAGAATGTGGTGTTGAAGATTTATAATACCTGCAGGCAAAGTGGCCTAGTGATTAGAGCTGGACCTTAGGAGTCATCCTTCTGTGGTTCTTTTGTCCTGACTCTGGCTAATTTGCTGTGTGACCTTGGGTAATTTGCAGCCTCTCTGTGGCTCAGTTCACCAATTTGTAAAGCTGAGATAATAATCCTTATGGTAACTGCATATTTCTCAGGCTTGCTGTGAGGCTTAACTGAGTGATTACTGTTTGTAAAGTGTTTTGTGACCCTAGGATGAAAGGTGCTACGTAAGTGCACATTTTTGTTCTCTGTTTACATGCTCCACGCTGGTGATATTTGTTTCCAGTTCCGAATTTAGCAGTATTCCATTACAGAATATGGAGAGACGTGAGTATATGCAATTGTATATTGTTACAAGTATTGGGGAATATTTTAAAACAAGGTTTCCAGGTATGCCACCTCTGTGTCCAGGGTTTTGGAAGGGAGAACATTAAAATATGATGATAATCTATTTGTCTTTGTTACAAACATCATCATAATAATCTACTGATATGGGGAGGAAAATGGGGCAAGGATTGAGCTTTTCTGGTTTTCTGCATTTCCTCATAAAACTAGATTTGGCAATTCATTTGTGAGCTTTAAGTTCTATTTATTTTGCTGATAATTGGAATACTCAGAACCGTCTGTATCATTCTATAGATCAAACCAGAATCTGCCCTCTCATATTGTCTGTATCTGACACTTACATCGAATGTCATGGGAACAGCGAACCTGTATGTGATACAGATTTTGTTCCCCATTATCAATGTATTGTGTTGCCTTTATTTTTCTCATTACTAAACTTGATTCCTTCTGTTTACACAACTGCTTGCACTTGGTTTGTTCAAGTTTGGTTTGTTCTAGCTGGTTTTAGCAACATTCATTAAATGCACTACAAATAAATATGGCAACCATATTGCCTAGATGAGCTGCCAACCCTCGACAACTGCTATTCTGAAAATAAGGAGCATTATATGTATGTCAGTTATACCACTATATACTTTAAAATACATTCAATGCAGAGATGATTTGCATTCGATGTTTTTTTTAAATACCTGCAGACCCTTTGGACAGTGGCACTTACAGCAGCAGAAAGTGCCACAATAAAACCAATTTCATTTCATGCTCAGAAAAGCTGAACACCTGTAACCTTTTTATAGTAAGTTGTAGAGTACTTTATTCCTACAGAGAAATAAATAATTAAATAATCTTGTACCTAACATTGCTTTGTTTAAAAAAAATAAATAAAACAGAAAGAAGATGGTCACCTAGTGAGCATGGAGTCATGAGAGTTGGCAACTCTGTCTGTGTCTGAGGATTTCCCACTAAGGACCTGATTCTTTCACCACTGCAGTCAATGGGAGTTCTGTCTCTAACTTCAAAGGGAGAAAGCCCCTGTAGGAGCAAACCTATGAAGTGCTGAGCATATACTGCAAAACGTGCTGAGCTGTTGTAGCTCATACTAACTTCAGTGGCAACCGAGGGAACTTAGCATGTGTCAGGATCAGGCTCTGTTTTGTGGGCTGCTTTTGCATAGCCTACAACATTCCTGCCAGCACAGCTCTGCTCCTCTCTAGCAGTCATTTTCCATGCTCTTTTTGGAAAAACAACAACATTAGAAACCAAAACACGTTTGTTTACGCAAGAGAAATATTCAAAAATAAGAATAATTATTCCCAGCTCAGAGTCCCAAAATGCAGAGTTTCATATACTGTACTTTTAATCACATTTCAACAAACAAATTCCAGCAATTTGCATTTTTGAATTCCAAGTGTGGTTTTTCCCGTCTACTGTAGAGTTATAATTACTCTCCTCATAAAAAACACCACATTGCTAAGGAACTTTGCAATATTCAAAGTTCTGAAGCATCTTCACGCATGTTGCTAAGTGTCAGCACTTGCATTATTAACCCTGCTTGTCGGGGGAGATGTAAAGCATCTCCAATGGGCTTAAACATGTTGTGAAAGATCATCACATGTAAGGTTCAGTCCTGCAGTTGACTGTGCAGGGGTATATTGCTGTGCCCTCATGAAGCTCCACTAAAGTCAATGGGACTACTCAGTTGCTGATATAGAAGGACATCCTTAAGTCCACTTCTGAATCAGGACCAGTGTGCTTATCCTCCTGCAGATTAAGACCATAATGGCTGTATGCTCTCGAATGGAAAAATCCTGCACCCTAGTTACACAAGTGTGAGTAAAAAGCTGTCATTTGAAGGGGAGGAAATGCTAAGGCGCTCCACAACTCTAATAGCAAGTCTTCCTTCTGTGGGTCATGAAACTAATGAGAGCTAAAAAGGTCTGTACTAGAGATAATTTTGTGTCCAGCCCTTGATGAATAGACTAGATTGGCTTTGGAACAGTTTTGATGATAAAAAATATTATCAAGGAGTTTCAGACAACTCCGTGTTTCCTCTGTTGTTGTATGAGGAAGACTTTTTTTTGTTTTTGTTTTCCTTAGTCACACTTCTGTTGGGGAGCTGCTTCCCCAGCCATCATGTTTTGTGGAGTTGGGCAGATTAATCTTGAGGCTGGATGGCCCCTCTTCTTCCCTTTTTGATTCAGAACTGTCATGGATGGTGAGCTTCACCTTATGCTGCAAAGCTTCTCTGAGGAGTCGATAGGGAGGTGTGGTGGGAAGGAAGTGGAGCAGAGAGGAGTGGCAGAGGGCAGAAGAGTGTTAAGCTTTGGAGTACTGATCCAAATACACTGCATGACTTTCTTATTCATATTTTGTAAATCTGTCCGTGATTTTGGATTGGCGAAGAGGTAAAAATAACTGAACTAATGTACAAAAATAAACTTATTCTGCACTGGCCTATTTTAGAAAATACTGCAGCTCTCAGCTCATGTCATTAGACTGAGATTCTTAATAAAACAGTTGCTTTGCTAATTTTCCTTTGCACTCATTATTTCAAACATAACAAAAGAAGAAAGGACCAAGTTCTGCCCTCAGCTGTCTCTGTGCAATCCTATTGGCATCTTTGTGGCTACATGGGAGTAAAATAGGACAGGAGCTGGCATTTAAGTGGTGAGTTAAAGATCCGTAAGTGGGCATAGAGTGTGTAAGGATTAAATACTGTCCAAGTTTAGATAATGTACAGATATAGAAACCTCAGCCACAACTGTATATTCACACTCAATTTCAAAATCAGACAGCACAGAATGGCATATATTCTACTAACTCAATCTGGTATCAAAATGCACAGAAGTGTTTTTTCATCAGAAGAGAATTTTGCCTTACATGTTTTGTCTCTGTGAAAATTTACTAGTTAGATATTATGAGTAAACAGCTATCATAGTTTTTCACCATATTATTTTTACTTAAGCACAAATGTTGTCTCTGTTTTATTTGGTTTTATGATAACTGATTCATTTAACTAAGTATATGTTTGTATATTGTAAACCAGGGATCAGCAACCTTTGGCATGCGGCTCGCCAGGGTAAGCACCCTGGCGGGCCGGGCCAGTGTGTTTACCTGCCGCGTCCGCAGGTTCAGCCATCACCCACGCCGCTTCCCGCTGCTCCCATTGGCTTGGGACTGTGAACCGCGGCCAGTGGGAGCCGCGATCGGCTGAACCTGCGGACGCGGCAGGTAAACAAACCGGCCCGGCCCTCCAGGGTGCTTACCTGGTAAGCCGCGTGCCAGAGGTTGCCGACCCCTGTTGTAAACTAATGCAAAGTTTGGTGGCCTTGTCTACACTTGCAATTAGCCTTAGTTTCAGCTATTGGTATAATTGCATCAGTGCAAACGCACAGTTAAAAAAGAAAGGCCGAAATTTCCACGAGAACAGGTTACCCTGGTTTCAAGCAGAGATAAGTTTCACTACTAAAAATTGCAGCTTTTCTTGTCTAGCTAGAAGTTTGTACCAATTCAGCTACACTAGTGGCTGAAATCAGGGCTATTTCCAAGTGTAGAAAGGGCCTCTTACTTCTATATCATCTAAAAGGTAGTTTGACCTTTTCAATACAGAGCCCAATCTCAAGCTATAAAATCTGCCCCAAATCCATTACATGCCAATGTTCAAATATCCCCACTTGTATCTATCTCACTTGTGGTTCCACTTAAGAGAACACAAACAAAATATTAAAGAGGCTGTGAAAAGGATTTGGGTGATTGTAAAAAACAATCACCGAAAACAGCACACTCACCCTCTTTAAATTTTCTCACAGCCCAGCTTCCTCTGACCTTTTTGCTCTTTTTATAGGCAAAAGCCCACTTGTTAAATAATCTTCATTCCATTTGACAAAGAAAATCTGCAATAAGAACAGGAAATTACTCATATTTATTCTCCTAAATATTGTGCTACAAAGAATAAGGAATATTACATCTGCCTTTGCTAACCTTCTTTGTAGTTTATAGGGTGTTTAGAAAGCAATGCCATCATCCTCTCTTAGCCTGACCTCTTAACTGTGCCCAGTCACGAGAAACGGCATTAACTAGAGTTCTGAAACTGGCTGCTAAGTCCACACTAACAGGGCAGTTGTATGTATTTTCCATAACTCATCTCATATTACAGTGGAGCCTCCAGGCCCAGCCAAGATTAAGTCACCATTCTATTCATGAGTATACAAACACAGAATGAAAGACAGTCCCTGTCTGAAACACTTAAAATCTAAATACCTGCTTTCACTCCTAATGACTTTCATTTTAGACTAAGGGTATGTCTACACTACGAAATTAGGTCGATTTAATAGAAGTAGATTTTTTAGAAATCGATTTGATACAGTCGATTGTGTGTGTCTCCACTAAGCGCATTAAGTCGGTGGTGTGCATCCACAGTACCGAGGCTAGCATCGACTTTTGGAGCATTGCACTGTGGTAGCTATCCCACAGTTCCCACAGTCTCCGCCGCCCATTGGAATTCTGGGTGAGCTCCCAATGTCTGATGGGGCAAAAACATTGTCGCGGGTGGTTCTGGGTACATGTCGTCAGGCCCTCCTCCCTTCCTCCCTCCCTCCCTCCCTCCGTGAAAGCAATGGCAAAAAATCATTTCTCGCCTTTTTCCTGGGTTATCTGTACAGACGACATACCATGGCAAGCATGGAGCCCTCTCAGCTCACTGTCACCGTACGTCTCCTGGGTGCTGCTGACAGACGTGGTACTGCATTGCTACACAGCAGCAGCTCCTTGCCTTTGCAAGTTAGCAAAGACGGTTAGCAGCTGTATTGTACCATCTGCTGCTGTCTCCTGGTTGCTCCTGGCTGACCTCGGTGAGGTCGATCGGGGGTGCCTGGGCAGACACGGGTGCTCCTGGCCGGCCTTGATGAGGTTGGTCGGGGGCGCCTGGACATAAATGGGAGTGACTCCAGGTCATTCTCTTCTTTATGTTTCATCTAATGGCGATTCAGTCCTGCCTGGAATATCATGCAAGCTGGAGGCTTTTGCTTCAGGCTGCTCTCCCAGCCGGCAGCACCGCATGGTCGCACCTACCCAAGCCTATCCCTTGCTCCCATAGCTCATGAACCTGGACAGTAGTTAGGAGCAGTTCAACTATAGGCTGAGTAAGTGCAGAATGGTGGTAGAATGTGCCTTTGGATGTTTAAAATCTCACTGGCGCTGTTTGCTGACTAGGTTGTTTGTGATTAGAAGAGCACAGCAAGGTGCGCTGCGCATCACAGAGGCTTTGAAAACCAGTTTCATGACTGGCCAGGCTTCGGTGTGACAGTTGTGTGTGTTTCTCCTTGATGCAAACCCGACCCCTTTGTTGATTTTAATTCCCTGTAAGCCAACCCTGTAAGCCATGTCGTCAGTCGCCCCTCCCTCCGTGAGAGCAAGTGCAGACAATCGTTTTGCGCCTTTTTTCCGTGCAGACGCCATACCACGGCAAGCATGGAGCTCGCTTAGATCACCGCGGCAGTTATGAGCACTGTAAACACCATGCGTATTATCCTGCGGTATATGCAGCACCAGAACCTGCAAAAGCAGGTGAGGAGGCGACAGCAGCGCGGTGACAGGAGTGATGAGGACATGGACACAGACTTATCTCAAAGCTCGGGCCCTGGCAATTTGGACATCATGGTGGTAATGGGGCAGGTTCATGCTTTGGAACGCTGATTCTGGGCCCGGGAAACAAGCACAGACTGGTGGGACCGCATAGTGTTGCAGATCTGGGATGATCCCCAGTGGCTGCGAAACTTTCGCATGCGTAAGGGCACTTTTATGGAACTTTGACTTGCTTTCCCCTGCCCTGAATCGCAAGAATACCAAGATGAGAGCAGCCCTCACAGTTCACAAGCGAGTGGCAATAGCCCTCTGGAAGCTTGCAATGCCAGACAGCTACTGGTCAGTCGGGAATCAATTTGGAGTGGGCAAATCTATTGTGGGGGCTGCTATGATCCAAGTAGCCAACGCGATCACTGAGCTGCTGCTATCAAGGGTAGTGACTCTGGGAAATGTGCAGGTCATAGTGGATGCAATGGAATTCCCTAACTGTGGTGGGGCGATAGATGGAACGCATATCCCTATCTTGGGACCGGAGCAGCAAGGCAGCCAGTACATAAACCGCAAGGGGTACTTTTCAATGGTGCTGCAAGCACTGGTGTATCACAAGGGACATTTCACCAACATCAATGTGGGATGGCCGGGAAAGGTACATGACGCTCGCATCTTCAGGAACTCTGGTCTGTTTGAACAGCTGGAGAAAGGGACTTACTTCTGAGACCAGAAAATAACCATTGGGGATGTTGAAATGCCTATAGTTATCCTTGGGGACCCAGCCTACCCTTAATGCCATGGCTCATGAAGCTGTACACAGGCACCCTGGACAATAGTCAGGAGCTGTTCAACTGTAGGCTGAGCAAGTGCAGCTGGCTCAGTTTACTGACTCGCTCAGACCTCAGCCAAACCAATATTCCAATAGTTATTACTGCTTGCTGTATGCTCCACAATATCTATGAGAGTAAGGGGGAAACGTTTATGGCGGGGTGGGAGGTTGAGGCAAATCGCCTGGCCATTGATTATGCGCAGCCAGACACCAGGGCGGTTAGAAGAGCACAACAGGGCGCGCTGCGCATCAGAGAAGCTTTGAAAACCAGTTTCATGACTGGCCAGGCTACGGTGTGAAAGTTCTGTTTGTTTCTCCTTGATGAAAACCCGCCCCCTTGGTTCACTCTACTTCCCTGTAAGCCAACCGCCCTCCCCTCCCCCCTTTGATCACCGCTTGCAGAGGCAATAAAGTCATTGTTGTTTCAAATTCATGCATTCTTTATTAATTCGTCACACAAATGGAGGGATAACTGCAAAGGTAGCCCAGTAAGGGTGGGAGAGGAGGGAAGCACCAGGTGGGATGGTGGAGGAGGGGAGGAGGGAAGGACAAGGCCACACTGCACTTCAAAACTTATTTATTGAATGCCAGCTTCCTGTTGCTTGTGCAGTCCTCTGGGGTGGAGTGATTGGGTGCCCGGAGGCCCCCTCCACCGTGTTCTTGGGCGTCTGGGTGAGGAGGCTATGGAACTTGGGGAGGAGGGCGGTTGGTTACACAGGGGCTGCAGCGGCGGTCTGTGCTCCTGCTGCCTTTCCTGCACCTCAACAATACGCCGCAGAATATCAGTTTGATCTTCTAGTAGCCTCAGCATTGCATCCTGCCTCCTTTCATCACGCTGACTCCATCTATCATCTTGATCCCGCCACATGTCCTCGCGTTCATTTTGCGCTTTCCTGCACTCTGACAGTGTCTGCCTCCATGCATTCTGCTGGTCTCTTTCAGTGCGGGAGCACTACATGAGCTCAGAAAACATTTCATTGCGAGTGTGTTTTTTTCACCTTCTAATCTTCGCTAGCCTCTGGGATGGAGATGCTACAGGGAGCGTTGAAACATTTGCAGCTGCAGAAGAAAAAAAAAGGGAGAGTAGTCTTTAAAAAGACACATTTTAGAGAACAATGGGTAGCCTCATGGTGAACCAAGCTGTTAACATTACATAGCACGTGTGCTTTCTTTACAAGGTCGCATTTTGCCTCTTATATTGATGGCCTGCTGGTTTGGTGTGAGAGATCACACACGCAGGGCCGGCGGGCAACAGAATTCGTCTTGCAGGCAGCCATGGTAAGCCACAGTCTTTTGGCTTCTTTAACCTTCATAACATGTGGGAATGGTTTCAAACAGCAGCGCCATCATTTCACATACCAAGCACCCGTTGGGTTGGCCATTTAAAAAGGAGGGGCTGTGATTTTCGGGTTAACGTGCAGCACAAACCCAACTAAACCCCCACCACACACACACACCCAATTCTCTGGGATGATCGCTTCACCCCTTCCCCCACCGCGTGGCCCGTGGGAGTACATCCAGGAGAGTTTCATTGAGATGAATCCTGGAGGATTTCCGCTCCATCCCCATACACATTAACAGACTTTTCAAGTAGCTGTACTGGCCGCGAATGCATCCCAAGTCTTCAGGGCAAATTAATTATTAAACATGCTTGCTTTTAAACCATGGATTATATTTACAAAGGTACACTCACCAGAGGTCCCTTCTCCACCTTCTAGGTCCGGGAGCCTACATTCAGTTGGTTGGGAGGGTAGTAGATCCAGGGTGAAAAACAGTTCCTGGCTGTTGGGGAAAACTGTTTCTCCGCTTGCTTGCTGTGCGCTATCTTCAACCTCCTCATCATCATCATCTTTCTCGTCCCCAAAATCTGCATCCCTGTTGCGTGCGAATCCATTGACGGAGTCCACGCACAGGGCTGGGGTAGTTGTAGGGGCACTCCCTAGAATGGCATGCAGCTCATCATAGAAGCGATATGTCTAGGGCTCTGACCCGGAGTGGCCGTTTGCCTCTCTGGCAGGCTTGCTTGAGCTCCTTAAGTTTCACATGGCACTGCTGCAGGTCCCTGTTATAGCCTCTGTCCTTCATGCCATTGGAGATTTTTTCAAATGTTTTGGCATTTTGTCTTTTGGAAGAGAGTTTGGATAGCACAGATTTGTCTCCCCATACAGCGATCAGATCCAGTACCTCCCGTTCGGTCCATGCTGGAGCTCTTTTGCGATTCTGGGACTCCATGGTTACCTGTGCTGATGAGATCTGCACGGTCACCTCTGGGCTCGCCACGCTGGTCAAACAGGAAATGAAATTCAAAAGTTTGTGGGGCTTTTCCTGTCTACCTGGCCAGTGCATCTGAGTTGAGAGTGCTGTCCAGAGTGGTCACAATGGAGCACTCTTGGATAGCTCCCAGAGGCCAATAGTGTCAAATTGTGTTCCCACTACCCCAAATTTGACCCAGCAGGGTCGATTTCAATGCTAATCCCCTCATCAGGGAGGAGTACAGAAATTGATTTTAAGAGCCTTTAAGTCGACAAAAGTAGCTTCGTCTTGTGGACGGGTGCAGGGTTAAATCGAGCTAACGCTGCTAAATTCGACCTAAACTCATAGTGTAGACCAGGGCTAAGATAAATAGCAACAAGATACAATAACAGTAAAGTGTCACTGTTTGTGCATGTCTTCTGTGTGGCAGGATGCAAGAATGTTGAGGACAATATGGTTGCAGTCTCCACACATAAGCAAAGGTCAAATTAAAAGATGAGTTCACAGACAACAAAGACCTCAAGGTTGCAGATCCTCAGCTGGTGTAAACTGTTATAGTAATTGAAGTATGACAGTTTACAGCAGCTGAGGATCTTCTGTCCCCAGAAGTCTACAGCTCCTTACACTAGATACAAACATTGATAATACTTTGGAGCAACTCTCATTGAATGTCTCACTGCAGTTGAATGTACCACAGCAGCATGAATAGCACACCAGCATGGACAAACATCAAGGGACAAATGTGTGCCCTTTCTTTCCCTACAGAATAACTAAAAAGTTTGTGGAATTGTAGCAGATGAGTGGCGGTGCTTTGAAACATTTTGCTTGTGTTGGTCAAGCACAGTCATAAGGCCTAAAGGAGAGCCCTAGCCCTGATTCAGCAAGGTATTTAAGCACATGCCTAACTTGGGTAGTTCCATTAAAATCAGTGGGAATACTCAGGTGTTTAACAACAGGCATGCATTTAAGTGCCTTGTTGAAATGGATCCTCTATGGAGAGCACATAGCTGTTGATAAAAGATCTAGACATTAGGAGGTTCCTGAGAGGAGGTGGGGACATGTAATACTTTGTCCACACATCTTGGACAAAGATGCTGATGCTCCTATGGGAACATGAAGCACTACTGTGTACTCTAGCAGGCTCCCCCTGGACTCAGCTATAAGAGCCTAAGTAGAGCAGAATATTATACTGTCATGTTCCTGCCTGATTCCTTCACATGTGTGATGGGTATGGAAAGAGCCTCCCAGTATATGTTCCCAGAGAAACCCTGCATTTCCCTAGTAGCTACACGCAGTTAAGAGATAATCCCCAAAGTTTTAATTGCCTCTCCCTAATAAGTGACATCATATTATATAAAACATGCAGCTTACATATAAAATATTATATATGTTTTGTAAATTTACATCTAAACTCTGCTAATGCCAGTGTGATAGATCAACACGAGGTGATTCTCACCCTCTTTTGTGAAAGTTTATTTCCTGATGTCTTTTGGTTATTTTCAAGAAGGTCAAAATCATTTGCAAGGGCACGGTCCAAAATAACATGCACACAAAAACAGCTAGATATTTTTAGGTCAGATCACAAAGCCAATGTAACCTTAAATGTCTTTAATTATCGTTTTACATCCAGTGCCCCTGATTAACATCCTACCATGCAAGCCGTTCTCATGAATATATTTTAAAAGAATTTTCACAGTCTCAAGTTTTCTCAAATAAGCCTTACAACAGTTGATAGTCTCAAGGAACTTGATGGTGGTTGCAAAGAGAAAGAGTTGTTAATTACTATAAGGTGTAGCCATTAATCTTAGAAGTAAATTTCTTTGCTGTAGCTCCTAGAGCATCTGAAATGTGTGTTTGATTTATATTTAATAGGAGGCTGAAAAAGTTTGGGTAAATTAGTATATGGGTTTAATATTCTATAGAGATACTGTATAGAATAATTTATTGGTTATGTCTAGGGCCCTACAAAATTCACAGCCATGATAAACGCATCACGGATAGTGAAATCTGGTCTTTTGTGTGCTTTTAACCTATACTATACAGATTTCATGGGGGAGACCAGCGTTTCTCAAATTCGTTTCCAAAAAGGAGTTGCAGGGGGGTCACAAGGTTATTTTAGGTGGATCGTGGTATTGCCAATCTCACTTCTGCGCAGCCTTCAGATATGGACAGCAGCATCTGTTGGCTGGGCGCCCAGCTCTGAAGGCAGCACCCTGCCAGCAGCAGCACAGAAGTGAGGGTGGCAACACCATGCCATGCCTCCTTTCTTCTACACTGCTGCCTTCAGAGCTGGGTAGTCAGATAGTGGTGGCTGCTGACTGAGGGCCCAGTTCTGCAGGCAGCAGTGCAGAAGTAAGGGTAGCAATACCATACCATGCCATCCTTACTTCTGTGTTGTTTCTGGCAGTGGCTCTGCCTTCAGAGCTGGGCTCCCAGCCAGCAGCTGCCACACTCCAGCTGCCCAGCTTTGAAGGCAGTGTCCTCACCACCAGCAGCGCAGAAGTAAGGGTAGCAGTACCATAAGCCCACCTACAATAATCTTGCGACTCCCACACCACTCCTTTTTGGGTCAGGACCCCTAAATTACAACACCATGAAATTTCAGATTTAAATAGCTGAAATCATGAGATTTACTATTTTAAAAATCTTATGACTATGAAATTAACCAAAATGGACCGTGAATTTGGTAGGACCCTGGTTACGTCACATATGGCCTTTGTAATTTTGCCATCAGGGACTTTTACAGAAATAGTCAGTTTCTATGGGCAAAATTTTCAGAAGCCTAGGTGGCCACTGATCCTCTTATGTGCAAATATACCACACGCACAGGCTATATGCACACATAATATTTTCAAAAGGGAAGACTGGTTGTGAGCAGAGCATATGAGTGCTGAAGGGCTTGCAAATGGGCTGGGTAGCAGGCATGAACTCTGGACAAATGCAAGCTAGGACACACTTTGGGTGGAATAAGTTTGTAGCTCGACATCCATTGGCTGCTGGGCCTGCTTTGCTCATGCACAAAAAAGAAAATGGGGTGAGGGATAGGGGAAGAGGCAGCTAGGGTTTTGGTAGGGAGCTCAGGAAAGGAACAGGCACTAGCATTGTATCTGTTTGTTTTGAGGTGGATGAGGGGAAAGAGTGTTGTAATAATTGGGG
Organism: Terrapene triunguis; assembly: GCF_002925995.2. Taxonomy (NCBI): domain Eukaryota; kingdom Metazoa; phylum Chordata; order Testudines; family Emydidae; genus Terrapene; species Terrapene triunguis. The sequence goes on along the minus strand of NW_020664369.1, from coordinate 15,310,838 downwards.
CCTAGTAGGCCTAGACTTAGTTGTTAGCCCAACTGGTAAAAAAGCAGGTAGAGGTTCATAAATTGTTACAATGATCCATTGTATAAAATTGTTTAAGAAAAGATGTAAGAAGGAGACAGAAAGACTGAATTAATTCAAATGGAAAGGGTTTATTGATACCACTCAAGGACTGTATATGATTATGACTGGAAACAAGAGGAGTAGAAGACTGGAATTTAATGGACCACAATTGTGGTCCATTAAATTGGAAATTAGGCGTAATTGATGGGCAAAATAAAGAGAGGGTAGATCATTCCATCAATAGCTCTTTCTGGGGCCCTTAAAAAGAAACTTTGGGGAAGAAAAGGGGAACTGTTTTGCCTTCTCAGCAGCTGCTGCAGAAGGAACATTGCCATGATATCAGACATGGATGCACCAGTGTGGCACTTGACGATCATGACTGCCCCAGCAAGGATCCTAGCCTGATACATGTGAGATTGACTCTGTGTTCCCCTCCCTTTTTGGATCCTTTCCATATCCCATTATCTCTCTCCTGTCCTATCTCTCTCTCTGTCGGCTTTACACCTGATTCTGAAATCAACTGCAATGTAAGGCACCAGCATGGTGAGATGAGATGGCTCATCCAGCTCTGCATGGCCTGAGAAGGACCAGTGAAGAGAGGGATGTGACCAGACTAACGAGATGATGTCCCTGACTCGGGAGGTGAGATGGGAGCAACAGCTGTTATGGCCAACCTGCCAGCCAATAGCATTCCTCGGTCTAAAACAATAAAGTGACTATCATTCCTGACAAAGAATTGAACAACAGAATTGAACTATTCCTCCCCAGAAAGAGGCCTGCTTGACTGAATAAGAAACGTTAACCAATTTTCTCTGTCTCTCAAAAAGGGACTTTGATAGGTTTTGTTTGTTTTGCATAATCACTCAATTTCACTTTCAATGCTCTTTGCCTCATTTTGATTATTTCCCTTTTGTGTGTTTCAATCAAGAAAGAAAGAAAGAACTTCCTAATCTTAGGTCTGAATGTCCTAATATGTTTGCCAGGATACTAGGCAGGATGAGGTCTCTGTATACCAAATCCTGAATCTTGTTACAACTGTTTATGTTGGACAGTTTCAGGGGCCCCTTCTGGGCCCATCTAAGTTAATACAACAGGTCACAGGAAAGATAGGAGGAGGAAGAATCTCTGGAGACAGCCAGGCAGCAGTACCAACATGTCTTTCGGTGGGAGTTTGGGGCATGCAGCAGCAATTATCATATGCTCATGTCCTACCAACATACGATAATAACCTATTAGCACATGACACTATGACTTGCAGGTTTCTGTTGTGAAGCAAAGATATTGTGCCTGCCTGATTCTTGGGGAAAACAGACAATACTGAAGGGGGTTTATTTACGTACCGGGAAGACTGACAAGCAGCTTCAAAGGCGTGGGGTTACAGTGACCAATATATACCTTTCTCTTATCACTTCATTTGCATTTATCTTGTTCTTACAGAGACAAACATTGTTTTAGAGACAGAGAACGCACTTAACATGACAGTGACAGGAACAGAACATACGCATCAAAACTATTTTGATTACATCAATTATTCATGACTACCTTAAGGTGAAGGGGTGGGATCAGGGTAAATGATTACAGATATCTAGAGGACTGTGAAGGGAGGGTTTGTTCTGTTCTAAGAGCCGAGTTACTGGGCGGACATTTGACCATATAAGTTTATCAAGTGTTTATAATTGTCAGTATCCTTGGGCTTCCGGTGTTCCTGCTTGTTAGTTACATGGGTTTCTGTCTCACTGCTAACTGAATTTTGAACTCTTGCCTAACACTGTGTAAGCCTGAGTAGTGTGCAGTTTTAGAAAACAGACCATAGTTAAGCTTTGCAGGTCACAGCACAAGAGAAACACTAGGGGAAAGCAGGTGCTTGTTACCATACTGTCTGGTACATGTACAACCATGTTATGCAAGGCCATGTTATGCTAGGATGTCCTCCAGTGATTGGTTCTGCCCTGCCTTTGGAACTTGGTCTGAGGCGCACACCGCTCAGAATGTCAGACCACCATGATGGCAGAAATTGGATGGCTAGATAATCTGCTCCACACCCTGACAACCTATGAGTCTGGCTGCCAGGTTTATGGCATGATGATCCAGTGGTAAAGAAATAGGTTTTTTAATTTAAAATGCTTTATTCTTAGATACTGTTGGGCAGAGCTGATGGGGCACATTCAAGCTCGTCTTGGCTCATTGAGAGCTGTAGAATCAGCCACCGATTTATAAGATAATTTCCCTTTTCCCTCCTGAAATTGCCTCTCTTCTTCTGTGTTATCATGACAGTGAAGATTACCTGAGGAACTTGAGTTGAAAGTTCCTTCTTTGGGGACAGGATGTCCTTTAAGAGGCACCTTCACCTCCTTCCTCATTTCACTGAAGATATGATTTTATGAGTTTAAAGACATGCTGTGAGGCCCATCTGTTTGCTGAGACTTTCCCTGGAAAGGGAGAGGTTTGACTGGCAGGACTGTGTCAAGAGTTGATTAGGGGGATCTGGGAGGCTGAGTTAAGACTTGTTGTTACAGCTAGGAAGATATTGCAGAAGATACATAGGAAGGAGGGTATATAATTTATAGGCCATGAGTACCCTGTGTTCATTTTAAAAAATTATTGTATATAATTTTTGCAATGTTCCGACAGCCTGGGATATGGTCAGTGAACAAATCTGAATAAATAAATGAATACATTTAAAACATATTAATAACTCTGTCAACATCAGATGGCACCACCTTATGGTCAATGTCACAGTACTTTCTTTTATCCAAAAGTTTTTATTATTTTGGAGACTCCAAATTGACATCCCTCAACTCTGGAAATGTGTGATCTGACCCAGCAGGCCACAGAAGCGTGTGGATACTAGCCCTATCGCAAGCTAACCAACTCAGATGGCCTGCTCCAGAAGGGTCAGCCCTAGAGTTTCATATTGAAAAGTAACAGGGAGAGGAGTTTATAGTTGTCTGGGAGGAGATATCATGCAGATAAATTCCCCTTCTGCTTCCTATGATATATCCATTCCTTTTTCTCTCCTAGGACCATGTGGCCCTTGTGAAGTTTTACACCCCTGGGGGGAGAAGACTATCACACTGCATGTCCTTCATACAACGCAAGTGGCTCTGAGTGAAGCAAATGTGACCTTCATCCCCTTTCCTTCAGTTATCTGTTGCAGTCATAGGGCTCCTCAACCAGTAGTTAGCTTCATCACAAGTTTGGTGGGGATTCTAATCCTCCTCCATCTATTATTGTTTTTTGGTGCAGAGTGTACTTCCAGATCACATGACCCTTCTTCTCTGCCCAGATGACAGTTCCAATTTAACACTCAGCCAAGGAAAGCCTGCCTTAGACAGACATAATTAAATGTTTTCTTTTGTTTACTACATCTAGGGAAGGACCCACCCTATATGTTAGGTTGTCGGGAGAGGGAGAGGGGAAAGCATTGAGCCATCTTGTCTTTTATTATTAAACAAGTAAGAACAACATCTTAAATATTTACAGCCATGGTGAATTTATCCAATAAGTTGGTAACATTATATCAGCACTTTGCAGATTTATTTTTCAAAGCTAAAATCAATGCCAGTCATTCCCAACTGTCTAGCCATTGTTCCTCTAAAATATTTATGTTTACATCAAGCCCCTTACTAGCATCTGATCATCTGAGAAATTCTATTCACTCTATTTATTTTTTCCACTATTTTTTATTGAATTCAGAGCACTGAATAAAACATAGAGCACTAGGATTACACAGATAGTGTGCAGCAACTATTAAATGTCACAAGTTACACAGATGTCTCATTTATCTGGAATAAACAGAGTTGAAGTTCAGAGATCCATCCATCTGTCTAAAATGGGTTTCTATTTCCTTCTCAGTCTTTAATTTTTCCACAATATTCTCCTACAAATAAAGAGGACATGAAAGAAAAGGTCGTCAGACAGGCAGATAACATTGGCCTATGGATCAATCCTCTTCCCTATGCAGATGGTTATAAGACTCCCATCTTGACATTGGTGGGAGCAAGATCAAGCATTACATGTAATCCAGTGCTGTGAAAGCTCTCCCTCAAAGCTTTATCAAGCAACATCATTTCTCACTTTCCAGTTCCAGGGCAGACATAGTGTGTCCTGAGCAGATCCGGCGAATCATGTCAAATTATTCCCAAAATGTGTAGAGCTTTCATAATGTAAGTGCTCGTATCAGACCACAAAGGAAGGTAATGGCATCTAGCAGATAGAGAGGGGAACAGAGGACTGGGACTCTTGGGGCCATGTCCTCAGCTGCAGTTAATTGGTGTAACTGCACTGGAAGTCAATGGAGCCATGGCAATCTACATCAATTGAGGATCTTGTCTCTGGGTGCTATTTCTAGCTCTGTCACCAAGTTGTTGTGTGATCTTTGGAAAGTCATTTACCTTCTCTCTGCCTTTGAAATAAGGTATGTAGTATTTGTTTCATAGAGGTATTGTGAAGCTTAATTAAATAATGTTAGTAAAGCACTCTGAGGTCTTACAGTGAAATGTGCTACGGGGAGTGTAGGCCATTCTTCTTCATATTATCCAATAATCTTTATCCATGGATGAGAGGCCAGTTCTATGGTATGTTGTATGAGTGCCTTTAAGACTAATTCTTTACATCTTTTATATTTCTTAGAGTTGGTGGTTCTATGCAGATTCAATATAAAGGACGCTCTCTCAAAAATCACAGCAATATAATACATTTGTCCATTTCCAATGGACAACATTATAAAGCCATATGCTCGAGAGTATCCATCAGTATTAGGGAAAAAATATTAAATGGGTCTCACTGCCTATTTCGCAAGTAGAATGGGTCTGCACCCAGAAAATGTAAAGTTGTTGATGTCTGAGTATAGGGACAGTCTGTTGTTAGAGATAACTGGATGTCAAAAGGCAATAAGTAGAATGCATCTAACAATCTATTTGTTGTTAGCACTAGCTTTTTTTTATCCCAACATTCCCATGGCAACAAGATTTCTAATGTCTCCTGGAGGTCTCAGATAGTTCTAGTTTTATGCAATACTGCAGTGATTACCTCATTATTTAAATAAAAATAATAACCCATAAAAGAATTTTCCAATTAACATTTTATAGCAAACCTTCCCTTTCTGGCAAAGATTCTAAAAAGGATCATTAGTGGACAGCTGTTGTCCTGCCACTGCCATATCTAGTTATTTGAAAAATTCCAGAGCTTGATCATTGTACCAACACTGTGCTAAATAAGGCTTGTAATGAGTTATTCCTCCTTGCTGACTTTGGTCCTCTGATGGTTTAGAGTTTGCTTGATCTATATGTAGCACTTGTCCCTACTGATTATAAGTACATCTTTACTATCTTCAGCAGTTATTGCTAGTTATTTTTTAGTTATTGTGCTTCACTGGTTTATTTCTCCTCCACCCCCAAGACTTTTCCTTTTGTTGTGATCAACAGTACTATTTCCTATCCTATCCCCATCATTGTGAAATCACATAGGGTGGCGCGAACCTGGGCTCTTCAGTTCCTAAGATGTTAGTGTAAATAACAGCCACCACTATTGTTAATTGCTTTTGAATTGACTAACTTATGAACCTTTTAAAACCATATAAAGCCTGATCCAAAGTTCACTAAAGTCAACACAGGCTGCACTGTGATCAGGCCTGATTGAGCATGAACAACAGGCTTTTTCTCTAAACGCTTACATGCATAATAAAGGAAGGATGTGTTATGCAGGTGCACAGCTAACTTAGCTACACTGTGCTGTCCAGTCAAAGGCAGTGCAGTAAATCAGGGGAGACAGCTGACTGAAGGCAAATGCTGACTATTTAAGTATGAAGGAGCCGAGGAAGGATCACTGGAGACTTGTATGGTATGCAGCAGGGAGCGCCAGTCTCATGAATTTAGGAGCTCCACTGCCAGGGCAAGTGCAAAGTAAAGCACTTCCTTTCCTTATTGCCGAGCATCTCAGGTTTCCAGGAGAAACTAGACAAATATATAGAAAAATCAAGGTCACACAAAGCCAGAACCAAGGTTATCCTTTTTCCATCCGCCATCATATGCATTATGATACATTTTTAATTATATGGTCAAATGCTATTCATTTTACAATATATCATTTACCCCCTAGATCAGAAATGGGCAAACTATGGCCCACGGGCCACATCTGGCCCGCAGGACTGTCCTGTCTGGTCCTTGAGCTCCCGACTGGGAAGGCTAGCCCCAGGCCCCTCCGCTGCTGTCCCCATCCCCGCAGCCTCAGCTCGCCGTGCCGGCCAGCTGCCCAGCCTCCAGGATCAAAGCTGAGGTCCCAGACTCCCCATTAACATAAACACACCATTTCCCAGAGCTCCAACTTTCTGGGCATTCTGGATTTATAGTTCATATCTTCAGGAACACATGGTAGCGGAAATAAACCAACACACAGGCTTTTAAAGAGTTGCCAAAAACAACCACTCTTTACTTTAGCTAGCACAAGAAATATACAGACTGAAACAACAACAACAAAAATAACAGTTCCTTGCTTCAGTTTCCTTACCATTCTAGAGTACTCTTTGGAGTTATGGCATAAAGCCTTAAGGGAGTCCCCCTCCTGCCCATGGCTTCTTCTCCAAATTATGGAATCAGAGTCTGAGTTTTAGTGTCTTTCTCTTTTTCTCTTTCCTTATTTCCTTGCAGCCAGTTTCCTTCTTCCTCAGCTGGTCCCTCAGTTAACGAGACTCCTCTAACTTTGATATTTACTGACTTTTGAGTACTTAATTGTGCAAACTTGATGTTCTATAGTTTTTCTAATGATTATATACAAACCATCAAATACTACTAATATTATTAATATGCTCTGAAGAATAATTATTATTACTACTATTTATTTATTTATTTAATACCTCTTTGTTATTTTGTAGACATGCTGGTCCCAGGATATGACAGAGAAAGTAACACTCTGGTTACTTTTTCCAGACCTCAGTCATGCCGACTACATGGTTTCAGGCAGGTTTGTACTTGGCATGGCCCAGCCATGCCTCTGATGCCACTACCTGTGTTACTACAGCTATGCTGCTATTCATACTCACATTAGTTAGACAAGAACTATCACGAGTATGTATACACAAGCAGGGGAATCACACACCTATCTCATAGTGTAGACGTAGACATAGTGTTGGATTAACTCTGCGCCTGATCCTCAGCTGATACAAATCTGCATAATACCATTGAAATTAAAATTTATGTCAATTTCAACCAGTTGAGAATCTGGCTTTCTTGTTTTTTGCATTGAATATAAACAGTATGATACTCTCTAACCAACATTTGGAATATTACTGTCTGAGTTAGCAATATCATGAAGATTATATACAGATATCCATGAACTCTTGATATACAAGCTTTTTCTACTTTCATCCTTCTTGCTATAGATCCAGGAATGAAAGTCTAAAGAGTTTCTCAAGCTTATTTATAGTTTTCAGCCCTAACCAAAACTAATTTTTTTTTATTTCCTATTTGAAATCACATTTTTACCTTAGTAGTAAAGATCTGGGAAGCTATTTTAGATGCCTTCATTTTTTGATCTCTTCAGAAACATCTAAGCTCCAGGGTATGTTATCATCCTGCTACTTAAAGAACTTTTGCTATGTTTCAGCAATGGCTTTCACAGTCAGACCTTGAAATGGTCATTCACGCTTTTGTTATTTCAAGATTAGATTATTGCAATTCCCTACTGGCTGCTTGCCCAGTAGGATGCTACATAAGCTCCAGCTGGTGCAGAAGGCTGCTGCCAGGATTCTTTTGAAAAGGGGACAATCCAAACATATTTCACCCCTTGTGCAATCTTTGCCCAGATTGCTGGCTAAACAACATATTGATTATAAAATGACCTTTCTTATTTGTACGGCAATAAAATGACTTTGGTCTAATGTGCCTTATCAATATTTTATTTTAAGTCCCTGTCCATGCAACAAGATACGATAAGGAAAACAATTACGTTGTCCCAAGGTTAACTCGCAAACTGCGGAGTAACTGTATGCTATATCATTTGTACAGTTCTTTCCACTAGAAGTCAGTAGCACTGAATCTCAGTACATGTTTCTATCATAAAGTTACATCAATGGAAGTTTGCTGATTTCCACAATCTGAGAATCTGTCCCTAGTTTTTTTATACCTTTTTCTAATTATACCTTTTCTGTTTGATGGAAGTGGTTACAAGGTCATTGTTGTTTTCTCACTTTTATGTTCTAAAAGATTCCCGTAGACTGGTATGTTACAGTCTCAAATGGAATAGTGTGAGATGTATGTTTGGGTTCAGTGTATTACAAATGATAACAGGTAAAAATGAATTAGAAAGAAAAAAGTTGACCTTTTTCTCTGGTTGCCTATTCTGTTTGACAAAATTGACATGCTTCTCAGCCTTTTCAAACTGGGGAAAAAACTCATTTCAGATAGTGAGAGACATATGGAAAAATTAAATTCACTACATAAATTATATTTGAAAATATACAAAAACTGGAGATATGGACAATCAGTAATTAGGAAACAAATTCTTCTAATATCACATGGTGTTTTTTAAATGGATAGGATATTATTAAACTACCGGTCAATATCTACTAAAATTAATAAATTGTTGTTTTCTTAAACTATCAGTCTTACAAATAAAATAATTAAATACTGACTGAATTATTATTATTATGGCTTTTTCATTTTCTTTCATGGACCCCTGGATGAATTTTTGTTAAAGACTAGCAATAATTAAATGTAAGGCTGCACTGCAAAGTCTGGCATGCACATGGAGCCCATTGACTTCAAAGGACTCTACACAGGTGCAAGGCTGTGGCTACATGGTGCATCAGCTTGTGAGATTGAGGATTTACATTTCAGTTGCTGCTGGTCTTTAATGGCCAGATTTTCAAAGGTATGTAGGCACCTGAAGAGGTGCCTGCTGGCATTTTCAAAAGCAGGTTATGAGCAACTTGCAAGATGTTGACCTAAGTTTTTACTTGATAGATATGAGAGAATTTTGTCACTGAATTGAATTCTCAACTTTAGAACCAGCCTCTATAGCAGTGAGGGGGAACTCAGGCTTTGTGCATGCTCAGTCCCAGACCTCTCATACACAGAGATTTGTTGATTTATACCAAAATCATGTGGTATTTTTTAGTCCTGTTGATGATTTGGTTATATAGATTCCCATCCATTGGGGATATGAACCAAGACCATCAACCTCTTTGGACCACAATATGGACTGCAACCATGGTCCTGATGTGTAAACATTTTATTCAGTGAGCAACCAAAATACATCAGACTCCAACGAGAGACTGCTGAATTGGAATTAATTTGCAAACTTGACACCATTAAATTAGGCTTGAATAAAGACTGGGAGTGGATGGGTCATTACACAAAGTAAAACTATTTCCCCCATGTTTATTTTTCCTCACACCTTCTTGTCAACTGCTGGAAATGGGCCATTTTGATTACCACTACAAAAAGTTTTTTTCCATCTCTCCTGCTGGTAATAGCTCACCTTAACTATCACTCTCGTTACAGTGTGTATGGTAACACCCATTGTTTCATGTTCTCTGTGTGTCTATATATATATATATATCTTCCTACTGTATTTTCCACTGCATTCATCCGATTAAGTGGGTTTTAGCCCACGAAAGCTTATGCTCAAATAAATTTGTTAGTCTCTACGGTGCCACAAGTACTCCTGTTCTTTTTCCAAACACTTCACTGTGGCTTCCCCCACTACCCCTTTGAAATAATAGTATTTATCTGGTATGCATGTTTGATATTGATCTTGCTATTTTGGCTCTAATTTTCTACTTCTCCCTAAGGCTATGCTTTTGACATGATGGTCTGCCCTTTCTCCAATCAGAATTGTAGAAAGGAATAAAAGAGGGTTCCCTATGAGCACTTCATTTTGTTTGTGTTGTGATTAGCCATGAAGTCTATTCAGGAGAAAATTATACTTGTTTGTTTCAAAGCAGATTTTTACAGACAAAATCTCAGCAATAAATTAAAATGGCATTGTTATACAGTTCAATGCACAATTTTACAATATCTTTCACTACAGGTTTATGGAACCTCAAATACTAAATACACATTCACAAAAGGATGAAAGAAGATTGTTGATTCTGGTCAACGAGGCAAGACAAATAAGAAAATGTGCATAAGAAAAGACACATATTGCTAATAGAACTAATTTCACTAGGTAAATTACCAGCATCACACAGTTTTATTTACATCCCATGTAACTCCCATTCCATTTAATATTCCACAATAAATTACACCATGTTAATCTACAGGATTATTATAGTGAATTTGAATTACAGAGATAGGCAGGCTTTGTCACCAGTTCCTGCATATTGGCAATAGAGAATCTGTCATGTTTTTGCACCCCGCTGGCAACAAAGATGACATTTCTCTCTGTTTCTTTTTTAAAGGATACATAATTTTCCATATATTTTTCAGTTGTTTAAAGAAAATGCATTTCATTTCTGGTGTAACACACAAGAAAAATAGGATTTTTGCTAAATACAAATTAAATAATCGTTATTTCATTATGAAAGGAATACTGATCTATTGTATGTACTAACCAGCATTGTAACCCAGCATTGCTGTGACATGCTATGATTACTGTAAGCAAAAAAGATAACTGCATTGCCAGTTTTTAAAGTATAGTACAACAACTATACAGCATATTACAAATTCACGATTTTCTTCGCAACATTCTGTAACTGTTTCCTTTAGCCTGAAAATATAGAAGTTAATCAGAGATCAGACGTTAGTGATAAAACCATATGATAGTGTCAGCAAAAAATGTCCAAGTGTGTGGCATATCTCTGATTGAAGTAATGTCGCTCTTACTCTATAAACGCAGAGGCACATAACTTGCAAGTTTTCATTTCTGGGAATACAGGTTGGCAGACAGCGTAAATCCAGATGCGTTATGTCAGTCAGACAATTCTGAGAATGTGCTCTTCCTATATTTGCAGTCCTACTCGGATAATGTGCAAGATGTCTTTAAAGGAGTGTGTAGATATTTAGAGATTTAATTACATGAGTATCTCTACACATTTAAATTAAAATATAGAAAGGCTCCTGTTTCTATCTGAAATTTAAAGAAACAGAAGCTTACTGTTTGTGTTCTGTTTCTTTCAGTAAATTCAGATATTGCTATAGAGTATTAGAAAATACCAACTTTAGGGGCATTAACAAATCTGTTTGCCCCCAGCCTCAAAACAATCTTTATTCCTATAATGGGGAGTATATGGTTCTTTCTAAAAGACATTCTCTAAAAGACGTTCAACTAAAGCAGTGTTTCTCAAACTGGGGTTGCCGCTTGTGTAGGGAAAGCCCTTGGCGGGCCGGGCCGGTTTGTTTACCTGCCCCATCCGCAGGTCTGGCCGATCGCGGCTCCCACTGGCCGCGGTTTGCCATTGCAGGCCAATGGGAGCTGCTGGAAGCGGCGGCCAGTATGTCCCTCGGCCCACGCCGCTTCCAGCAGCTCCCATTGGCCACCAGGGGCTTTCCCTACACAAGCGGTGACCCCAGTTTGAGAAACACTGAACTAAAGTTATCGGGCTTCATGCCAGAATTTCTAGGTGAGATTCAATGTCTTGCGTTATACGGAAGTTGAGACTTCATGATCACAATGGCCCCATTTGACCTCAAAGGGTATGTCTAAACTGCTATGAGACACCCACGACTGGGCCATACCAGGTGATTCGTGGTCATGGGGCTCAGGCTCACAGAGATGTTTATTAGAGGTATAGACGTTCGGGCTCGGACTCGCTCTCCCCTTTTGGTGTCCCAGAGCTTGGGCTTCATCTGAAGCCCAAACATCTACACCACAATTGAACAGCCCTTTAGCATGAGCCTTGTAAGCCTGAGTCAGCTGTCAGGGGCCAGCTACAGATTTTTAATGGCAGTGTAGACATGCCCCAAATCTGCTAATCTATGTAGTTTTATATGCATAAACAGTACCGAGGTACTTGCAATTATTAGATTTTAAAAATGAGAAAAATTCCCCTTTTATCGTGTTATTAAATATTTGGTCCTTTAACATAAAGAAAAATTAGTCTTTTAGGGCCAAATTCTAAGAACTTCACTCACTTTTTACTCAAGCCTTATTCAAGCAATCTGACTTCACTAAGGTTATGCCTCTACATGGAAATATTCATCCAGGAGCTAAGAATCTCTGCAAGGCTACTCTCCCAGACTTTATTCTGAATTCTGAATGTATTTTATCAATAATATGTATATAAAATACCGAAAATTAATGTGTTTCAGAAATGCCTTTATCAAGATGCATCAAATATTGACATAAAGTATTTGTCTAGTATCTATATCTCATGTGCGATCACAAATGCTGTTCATGAGGTAATCCTATAGACTCTGTAACACAAAATTCACGCACCAGTTTAATGATTTGATCATACAAATGTTTCTCATGTATGTAGTCATTACTCATATGAGTACTCCTTTTTACTTCACTGAAGTCACCTTTTGGCTTCAGCTTTCAGTTTCCAGGATCATGACCTTATTATATAGTAAATTATAATTATAGTAAAATGTGAAGAATTCAGAAACTTTAATTCTTTCCCTGGTACGTAATAAATAAGAAAAAGCATTGCCTTTCTTTCACAAGGAAGATTATGACCAATTTCTAGGACAATCAGGGCACACTTTATTATTCATACTTTCTATCTCGAAGCTGATGAGTTTCAGGGAGAAAAGTGAAATTCAGTCAGATTTTACACATTCACTGATGATGGCAGTGCAAGATGGATTACTGGCCCATTTTTATTTACACATAACGATACCTCTCAGCTCATCTAGTGGCACTTAAATGGTTAATGTTATATCATTTGTTTCCAATTTATCATTTCATGGTAATTACAACATTAATTCATAACATATGACAAATCATTCCAGAAAAAGATTACAAAAGCCAATCTCAACAGTTCATACCATTGTTTTGGCTAGAAAGATCAGTCTTCAAAGACATATGTTACCCACAACTCATCTCATAGTATTAATTTTATACAATAATTATCATTGTTCATAATAGCATGAGAATAATCATTACATAGATATTAAATTACAGTCAGTCATCTCATAACTAATAAATAATCTTCTGGATCAATATCAGAACTATTAGCCATATTCAGAGTGCAATCTTCTTTATTTTCACTATGAAAACCAACACAGGCTTTTGCATCATCATAATTAAAAATAGAATAATGGTTTTGGTCTTTAATTAACAGATAGTTCACAGGAACTGAGAGAAATAGAAGAACCAAAAGCTGCAAATATTGCCATAAGCAAGAACAACATTTTATATCCACAATGAGTAATTCTAGAGCTATTTAGAAGTATATTAATATATTTCTTATTCCCTAATATGGCCACATGAGATGAAATCCTGGCTCCTGGTGTGTATCATACAGGGATGTAAATGTTGCAATTATGAACCAGTAGAAGAAATATATGTACTTAAAAACTAAACCTTTATGAGATATCCTTAAAACATTTTATACCCAAGGAGAGGATCAATGGCTTGTCATATCATGTTGATATGTAAAGATCATTTGTTTTGATGCCACGTGTATTTCCATGATCAGGAATGATTCAATTATTATATAATCTCCCATTATCAGAATGTTGTTGCTTAACCAGTAACCCTATCTTTGGTTTCAGAAATAAGGTGATAAATTTTGTGCTCGAGCTGTCCTAAATAATGAACTAATGGCTTTAGTTATTCAAATTAGGTTAGAATTCCTGTGGTTTATTGTGGTATGTTTGTAAATTTCATACATAAAGATGATTTGAAATAGAATTGTGGAAAAAAACTGCATGAAATTCTGATTGGCGAAGATTCTATGTTCATAGTATGGCTATCTAGAAAAACCAAAGCATATAAAGATAGCAAACCTTTATTAAGGAGAACATGATTTTTAGTAACTAGAGTTACTCTCCTAACTTCTTCAGATATTATAGTCTTGTATTTTTTTAATGAGCTGGGATTTGGACTTTTGGACTTTTGAACTTTTGAAATTGTGAGCTCAGATGCAAGGCCAAGGATAGCAGAATGTCTGCTGGGGGACCTCATAGGAGGTTAGCATAGCCCAAGCATTGAGTAGCCACGCTGGACAGCAGTGAGGATATTACTGCAGCATCTATGGATGTTCGGTATATTCCTTCAGCAGGCTGTTCCAATGGTGCTCCTATGCCTCCAACGGAACATAAAGCTACTCTTCCCAGCAGAAATCCTGAAAGATGAAAGGCAGCAGTACCACCACTTGCCCTTCCTTACATGAATGCCTCTGGGGCACAGCGAATCACCACAGAGATGTAATTTACACCTCCGTTCCCCCATAAGAATGAATAAGGCCCCTAATTAAAAATATATATCTGTCATGTAGACTTCTTTAATCTGTACATATATTTTTTTTAAATACTCTTATACTAGTAATATAAATACATTTATGCTCAGCATAGCTCTGTTGCAGGCAATGAAGCTATGCCGATTCACACCAGCTGAGAATCTGGCCTATTGTATGTGATGTGTATGAATATACAGATATATGTATCTAAAATCTGTAAACTAATCATACTTGAGCTATAATGTTACTCTCATCCAGGAAACACACAAGGTGGGAAATAGATTTTGTTTTTGTTTTTTGTTTTTTTTTTATGGAGGAGAGGTAGATGGAAAACAAGGAACAACCAAACTGAACAGAAAACAAGTATCAATCTGCAGACCACAGATGTTTTCTATAGCAATCCGGAAAGTGGTTGATCCTGTGTGCAACAAAATACTTTCTGGTCATTCACAGACAGTAAATCTCTAATACTCATATAACTAAAAGCTGATTTAGTAGAAAATATATTTTTCATTAAACAACCAGGAGATATAAAGGTTTTTTTTAAGTAGTTAGTGAATTAAAAGTGAGTTTTACAGTGTTCAGTTCGACATTGGGTTATTGACTATTTTCCATTTGCAATTAAATAATGTATAGGACTATAACTGAAATGTTGCCAGATGCTTGTCACCTTGCACTAGGCAGCCTAATTCCATATTTACCTTTAATTGCTCTCTGAAACCTATTATTTTCAACACTCTAAACCAGGGCTTTTCTGCCCAAGGTAGCTAATTAAATAGTATCTAGATACTGCGCACACAGAGAAGAGTATTGAATAATACATGAAGATTGACTGAAGTCAATTTCTTTACATTTTTATCTTTTATTCATTAGGATATTTTAGAAAACCAGAGGGTTTTTTTTAAAGGCAAAATTAAATGCCACCATACTCACAGTCCTTCACTGTAAAGTTTAAACAGCTGTGAAGTACCAACAACTGGTGCCAAACATCTGGAAAGCTGAAAGACTTAATAAACTACTAAAGAGTTGTATTAGTTGTACAAATTAATGAAGCCACATTTTATGAGTTTTACTGCACTGACTTATCACCATACCTTAAGAGCCAACATTGTGATGAGTTTCTTCACAATGCAAATCTCTTGTCAAAAGAAAGAAAGAGAGAAAGAAAGAAATTAAGTGAGACACAGTGTAGCTGACTTCAGCTTAATTTGAAGAATTTACAGATGAAGGATAACTACCTTGGCTAGAGCAATCTTATCTGCTGAAATAGTTCTCTATGAACTTTGCTGGTTTTATGTGTCCTTGCACAATTAGGATTTTTAAGATATAAGTTGGTGACATTAGGGATTTTGTTTCACATTACAGGGTTGAATTTAGCCAAGAAAAATTTTTTTTCACTTATTTGCAGATAACTTCTGAAAGGCTCAAAATTCAAATACGTCTCATATTTCTGAAACATGTTCAAATTTTAGCATTATGGACGTAAGGTAAACCTGAAGTTCCTGCCTCCCAAAAGGCCAATTCAGGCCTCCTATGTCTCCACCTAAAGGGTACTGTCTATGCACAGGTCTCAGCCCTTCAGCATCAAATGAAAAGGCCAGCCACCTCCAAAGCAGCATGCCTCCACCTCAAAGGACCATGGGTGGGGTAGGGTGGTGAATGCCTATTGTCCTCCCAATGGACCTTACGTGGAAAAGGTAATCTGCATCACCTGTTACACAGAGCCTGCTACGTGGTGGGGATCCTCCATTAAGGGACCCTACTGCTTTGGACCCTGGAAAGGAACAACAGGGCACAAAACCAGCAAGGGGGCACAGAATGGCAGGAAGAAACCTTTGCGAGGAAAATCTTGTGGTGATGTTATCCACCTTTCAATTCATTCATTATCAAAGTCTATTTATTGTTGCAAACACAGTTTTAAACATCGGGTCACAGCAGGCTATCAACATTTTAGGGAGACTTATTGATTTTAATGTAGACTCCTTTAAAAACTCATGACATAGACTCATAGATTCCAAAGCAGAAGGGACCACTGTGCTCATCTAGTATGGCATAATGTGTCTCATAATGTACATAGGGCCTTATATAACTGAGGCCCAATGGGGTAATTTATGAAAAGGGTTCAGGCCTTTATTTGAATTTTTGGTGATATTACTTGTAGTATCACAAAACTACTCTACCTAGAGTCCGTCTCAAATTCTAACTCTATGATGTGTTAGTCAGGACCAATTTGGAGAAATAAATAATACCCTTGTTTCCACTTATACTGAAGTAGTCTTTCTAAATAGCATGGCATTCTAATTTGTGTTTGAGTCTCTATTGTTGTTTTGTTTGTTTTATTTAATACATATCTCTCTCTCTCTCTCTCTCTCTGTATATATATATATATATATATAGGGGTTAAGTATATCATTTACAGAAATTTCCACATTTTCAGAGTTGTAAAAACATTGGTCAATGACCCACATTTATGTAAACAAACATACAAACAAAAAAACCCCACACATTTCTTTTCCATCCATAGAGAATACATGGGTTTCAAGAGATAAGACCATAAGCTAGTGGAGTGTTACTGTTTGTCAAGTTCTGGCAGGAGAACTGGATAACCAAAAATGCATCTGAATTTGATTCAGGAGGATTAAAGAGGGCAAAACATCTCTCACTGTATCAGTGATTCCTGCTTTACATGATTATAATGAAGGCCAGGATTACAATTAGTCAAAAAACTGTTTCTCACATGACAGAGTCATTTCTCACAGCCATTTGATTTTTACCTACCCACCGCTTTATAACTTTGCAATCATTTGACCAATCGTAACGAAGTAAAATTATCTGCCATTACTATTCGAGTGGTGTTTAACATTTTTCACTAAAGTACAGCATTAAAATTAGCACAGTGCAGTGCATTGACAAAGGTTAAGATTAAAACAGTTTGTGTATTAGTTTCCTCTGGGCTGCGTGATTGTGCCTACAAAGTTAAGTTGCTGTATAATTATTCCTTTAGTCATATATAAACTTTTCTTTAGTAAAATATGTAGGTTATTATATGGTCAACCAGCTGTTTTCATAGAACCTTAGAAGTTATGCATGGAAAAGCTCCATTAAATCATCTAATCCATTATTTTATTTCTTGAATATGTTTATTACAGAACCATAGAATCACTGAAGATTAGGGTTGGAAGAGACCTCAGAAAGTCATCTAGTCCAACCCCATGCTCAAACCAGGACCAACCCCAACTAAATCACCCCAGCCAGGGCTTTGTCAAGCCAGGCCTTAAAAACCTCTAAGGTTGGAGATTCCACCACCTCCCTAGGTAATACATTCCAGTGCTTCACCACCCTCCCAGTGAAATAGTTTTTCCTAATATCCAACCTAGACCTCCCCCACTGCAACTTGAGACCATTGCTCCTTGTCCTGTCATCTGCCACCACTGAGAACAGCCTAGCTCTATAGCAGGGTTTAAAAGAGAACTAGATAAATTCATGGAGCTTAAGTCCATTAATGGCTATTAGCCAGGATGGGTAAGGAATAGTGTCCTTAGCCTCTGTTTGTCAGAAGGTGGAGATGGATGGTAGGAGAGAGATCACTTGATCATTACCTGTTAGGTTTACTCCCTCTGGGGCACCTGGCATTGGCCACTGTCGGCAGACAGGATATGGGGCTGGATGGACCTTTGGTCTGACCCAGTATGGGCATTCTTATGTTCTTATGTTCTAGCTCCATCCTTTTTGGAATCCCCTTTCAGTTAGTTGAAGGCTGCTATCAAATCCTCCCCCACTCTTCTCTTCTGCAGACTAAAAATAAGCCCAGTTCCCTCAGCCTCTCCTCATAATTTCTGTAGCGGGGGCACAAAACTCGACACAATACTCCAGATGTAGCCTCACCAGTGACTCATATCCAGCTTCTCACCCACTGTAATCCCAGGTCTTTTTCTGTAGAACTGTTACTTAGCCAGTCGGTCCCCAGCCTGTAGCAGTGCATGGGATTCTTCCATCCTAAGTGCAGAAGTATGCACTTGTCCTTGTTGAACCTCATCAGATTTCTTTTGTCCCAATCCTCCAATTTATCTAGGTCATTCTGGGCCCTATCCCTACCCTCCAGAGTATCTACCTCTACCCGCAGCTTAGTGTCATCTGCGAACTTGCTGAGGGTGCAATCCATCCCATCATCCAGATCATTAATGAAGATGTTGAACAAAACCAGCCCCAGGACTGACCCCTGTGGCACTCCACTTGATGCCAGCTGCCAACTGGACATCAAGCCATTGATCATTACCCGTTGAGCCCAAGGATCTAACCAGCTTTCTATCCACCTTGTAGTCTATTCATCAAATCCATTCTTCTTTAACTTTCTGGCAAGAATAGTGTGAGAGACCATATCAAAAGCTTTGCCAAAATCAAGGTATATCATGTCCACCACTTTTTCCAATATCCACAGAGCCAGTTATCTCATCATAGAAGGCAATCAGGTTGATCACGTATGACTTGCCCTTAGTGAATCCATGTTGAGTGTTCCTGATCACCTTCCTCTCCTCCAAGTGCTTCAAAATGGATTCCTTGAGGACCTGCTTCGTGAATTTTCCAGGGACTGAGGGGGTGGCAACCCAGAAGCAGTGGTCATGAGATGGTCAAGTTCAGGATCCTGACAAAAGGAAGAAAAGAGAGCAGCAGAATACGGACCCTGGACTTCAGAAAAACAGACTTTGACTCCCTCAGGTAACTGATGGGCAGGATTCCCTGGGAGTCTAATATGAGCGGGGGGGGGAGGGGAAGTTCAGGAGAAATGGCTGTATTTTAAAGAAGCCTTATTGAGTGCTCAGGAACAAACCATCCCAGTATGCAGAAAGAATAGCAAATATGACCAGCGACTAGCTTGGCTTAACAGTGAAATCTTCGGGGAGCTTAAACACAAAAAGGAAGCTTACAAGAAGTGGAAACTTGGACTAAGATGACTAAGGAGGAGTATAAAAATATTGCTCGAGCATGCAGGGGTGTAATCAGGAAGGCCAAAGCAAAATTGGATTTGCAGCTAGCAATAGATGTGAAGGGTAACAAGAAAGGTTTCTACGGGTATGTTAGCAACAAGAAGAAGGTCAGGGAAAGTGTGGGACCCTTACTGAACGGAGGAGGCAACCTAGTGACAGATGATGTGGAAAAAGTTGAAGTACTCATTGCTTTTTTTGCCTGGATCTTCACAGACAAGGTCAGCTCCCAGACTGCTGCACTGGGCAGCACAGTATGTGGAGGAAGTGAGCAGCCCTCAGTGGTGAAAGAACAGGTTAAGGACTAATTTAAAAAGCTGTACATGCACCAGTCCATGGGGCTGGATGCAATGCATCCAAGGATGCTGAAGGAGTTGGCTGATGTGATTGCAGAGCCATTGGCCATTATCTTTGAAAATTCATGGTCATTGGGGGAGGTCCCGGATGATTGGATAAAGGCAAATATAGTGCCCATCTTTAAAAAAGGAAAGAAGGAGAATCCGGGGAACTACAGACCGCTCAGCCTCACCTCCTTCTACTTCCCCTACCAGTTCTTCCCTGAGCAGCAGATAAGGAGGAGCATGGCTCCTAGTTGGTTCCTCCAGAACCTGCACCAGGAAGTTGTCTCCAACACTCTCCAAAAACTTCCTGGATTATCTGTGCAGTGCTGTTTTGCTCTCCCAGCAGATGTCAGGGTGATTGAAGTCCCCCATGAGAACCAGGGCCTGTGATCTGGAAAGTAGTATAATAGTGCCTAACAGCCAACCAAGAATGGGTCCCATTGTGCTAAGCACTGTACAAAAATTCATGAAAGCCCATGACCTGTCCCTAACTTTTACTAAAAATAACTGTGACAAAATGGGGTTGAGCCCAAGCCTGGGTGTGGATGCAGGAGGGTCCAGCAGAAAGTCCTTTGTGGTTTGATATACATTACAAAGTTATCACATAGTAACTATAATGTGGCATCTTTAGTCTTTCCTGGGGAGAGGTTGTCACACAAGTCACAAGCAGAGCCAGTCTTGAAATTACTTTACCCACAGCAAACAGGAGGAATAATGCTCATGAACAGCCTGTTATACTATTGGGGGAACTCATTACTACGACTAAGATTATGTCACAGAGGCCATGGACGTCATGGATTTTGTGACTTTTGTGACCTCCATGATATTTTTCACTTCAGCCCTGGGGCATCAGGGCTGAAACTGTCAGCCGATGGGTGCCCTGTAGCTCTGAGCCACTGTGGTCGGTAGGTGCCCTCATAGCTCCCAGCCACCATCAGGGTGGGGAAGACCTGGAGCTCCCTACCACTGCAGGGGCCCCTGCAGCTCATATCCATCATGGGTGGAGGGGGTCTCACAGCTCCGAGCTGCCGCGGGAGGCAGGAGCCCCCGGAGCTCTCAGCAGCCACAGGCAGCGGTGGGGGGGACCCGGAGCTCCCAATGCCAGCCCCACAGCTCCAAGTGCCCAGGGGACCCCAGAGCTTTCAGCCACAGCGGCAGTGGGATCTGGACTCCCCTACCCCCGGCACCAGGGCTCAGAGCTTAACCCCATTTTGTCACAGTTATATTTAGTAAAAGTTAGGGACAGGTCATGGGCTTTCATGAATTTTTCTTTATTGCCCGTGATCTGTCTGTGACTTTTACTAAAAATAACCATGACAAACTTTTAACCTTACTCGTTATTTATCCAATTACACTACACTTCCATTCCCTGAAATTTACAAATTTAAACTATGTACTATTATCTGTAGTAGGAAGAGAGCCTGAAACATAAGGCCTTGTATCAGAAGCCTGGTATGAGGCCTGAGGCCTGGGCAAAAGTAGTGATCAAAACTTTGCTAAGCGAAGTTAAGTTGTGAGCAAGAGGCAGGCCCTGCTCACAGAATCTGACAAGAACAGGGCTGATATTGCAGAAACACACATTCCTAAGAAAGTGGTAGATACAAAACACACACGCAAACCAAAGAGATGGTACCAGAAGACCTTAATACCAACACATTCCCCAAAGATAACAGGAACACACTAGATCCTAAATCCTAAAGATAAGGTCAGAATGAAAGCATAATGGATCAAGAGGTTTTGATCAAACCAACAGGTGCAAGGTAATGGGTGGCACTCCGATACGTCAGAGGGTGTCACCTACATATGCCAGAGAGTGGCACCCAGATACATCAGGGGGCAATTCATAGATTCATAGATTCTAGGACTGGAAGGGACCTCGAGAGGTCATCGAGTCCAGTCTCCTGCCCTCATGGCAGGACCAAATACTGTCTAGACCATCCCTGATAGACATTTATCTAACCTACTCTTAAATATCTCCAGAGACGGAGATTCCACAACCTCCCTAAGCAATTTATTCCAGTGTTTAACCACCCTGACAGTTAGGAACTTTTTCCTAATGTCCAACCTAAACCTCCCTTGCTGCAGTTTAAGCCCATTGCTTCTTGTTCTATCCTTAGAGGCTAAGGTGAACAAGTTTTCTCCCTCCTCCTTATGACACCCTTTTAGATACCTGAAAACTGCTATCATGTCCCCTCTCAGTCTTCTCCTTTCCAAACTAATCAAACCCAATTCTTTCAGCCTTCCTTCATAGGTCATGTTCTCAAGACCTTTAATCATTCTTGTTGCTCTTCTCTGGACCCTCTCCAATTTCTCCACATCTTTCTTGAAATGCGGTGCCCAGAACTGGACACAATACTCCAGTTGAGGCCTAACCAGCACAGAGTAGAGCGGAAGAATGACTTCTCGTGTCTTGCTCACAACACACCTGTTAATACATCCCAGAATCATGTTTGCTTTTTTTGCAACAGCATCACACTGTTGACTCATATTTAGCTTGTGGTCCACTATAACCCCTAGATCCCATTCTGCCATACTCCTTCCTAGACAGTCTCTTCCGATTCTGTATGTGTGAAACTGATTTTTCCTTCCTAAGTGGAGCACTTTGCATTTGTCCTTGTTAAACTTCATCCTGTTTACCTCAGACCATTTCTCCAATTTGTCCAGATCATTTTGAATTATGACCCTGTCCTCCAAAGCAGTTGCAATCCCTCCCAGTTTGGTATCATCTGCAAACTTAATAAGCGTTCTTTCTATGCCAATATCTAAGTTGTTAATGAAGATATTGAACAGAGCCGGTCCCAAAACAGACCCCTGCGTAACCCCACTTGTTATGCCTTTCCAGCAGGATTGGGAACCATTAATAACATAACCTGTTTGAGTATCTTTGGTTGGCCTAAGGGATAATGGAAAGTCCCGCTATTAACTAAGCTAGTCCATTGCAATGGGCATACATATGTTACTGTACCTCTAAACATTGACCCAGGACATTAGGACCATGGTTCATTGACAATAAACTCACTGAGTTCCTTTGCTACAAATGGCTGTGTACTGGGCAGTGCAGTTGAGGTCTGCTCTGCCAACTATCTGCGCAGACCTGGGACAGCACACAGAGAGAACACACACAGTCAAACATCTAACAACACCTAACAACATTATCCATAATCAGCGTCATTTGCCACTTGCAATAGGATCAGCACTCATAACTATGTAATAAGGAACATTTTTAAGAGTGGGGATAATTAACAATTGCACAAATTATCAAGGGAATTGATATATTGTCAATCACTTGAATTCTTTAAATCAATTGAATATCTTTCTTAAAGATATGCTTTAGCTCATCTGGAAGTTATGGGCTTGCTATAGGAAATCACTGGATGAAATTCTACGGCCTATATTATGAAGGAAGTCAGACTAGATCAGTGGTGGGCAACCTGCGGCCCAT
Organism: Terrapene triunguis; assembly: GCF_002925995.2. Classification (NCBI taxonomy): domain Eukaryota; kingdom Metazoa; phylum Chordata; order Testudines; family Emydidae; genus Terrapene; species Terrapene triunguis. Next base: position 15,287,669 of record NW_020664369.1, on the reverse strand, counting down.
GAGTCGCAGGCGGCCCATCAGGGCAATCCGCTGGCGAGGCACGAGACCGTTTGTTTACATTGAGTATCCACAGGCACAGCCTCCCACAGCTCCCAGTGGCTGTGGTTCACTGTTCCTGGCCAATGGGAGCTGCGGAACTAGATGATCACTGGACTAGATGATCACAATGGTACTGACTGACCTTAAAGTCTGTGAATCTATGTCTATTGTCTATGGGTACCAAAACCTTCCTGTAATATTTTAGAGAAATTCCTAATTAAAATGAATTAAAGTCAGAGATTCATATTCTGTCAAGCCTCTAAAACTATTGGTTGCAAGTTGCAGAGACAATGTAGTATTGGACTAGGAGTGCAAGACTAGGAGGGGTTCTCTTTCTGCCACAGTACAGCTTGTTCAGGGGGATTGAAAATACATTTTGCATCTTGGGTAAACATCTGTAAAACAGATATTGTAATACTTCTCTACTTCAGAAGGGAGTCGTGAGGCTCAATTAATGAGTATTTGTAAAGTGATTTAGGATTCTTGAATGAAAGTGGTTATATTCTTATTTATCGCCTACATTTAAACTTTCAAAAAGCCTTTGAAAATGTAAAGATTTGTGGGATCAGGGATATTGGTGAGGAGAAATACCATAAATATTACTTTTAATCATATTATGTGCATTTCATATTAACATTTCCATGTTTTTATTTTGTAAATATATTTTGCATATATTTTATTTAATAATGAATTTTGTATTGTAGATAGATTTTTGCTAGTTAATGATGCACAGTGTTCAGTTGTTAGCATAATTGCATTTTATGAAATATTGATGCATTGTTGTTTATAGAATATATTGTATGCAAGCAGGAAAAAAAAGTTTAATTAAGCACTAAATATATTTTGAAATAATACCTGTTGTTACTTTCAGATTCCATTAACAGATACAATAATTATACTTTTTGTTCACAGAACAGCATATTATGATTCCATAAATTACAGTGCAATACTCAAGGCGAAGTTGGCTGCAAGGCACAGCTGATGTATTTGTATTACTAACATCTAAGAAAAAGGAATTATTCAAGTGAACTCCCTGGTTTTCACCAAGTTATTTTGTTTCCCAACCTTTGCAGCAGTATCATAATCTCACATTTACAAGTCCATGGAAGAAGAATAAACCATAGTCAAAATGAGCATAGCACATATATGACAAGTGTAACTAACATAAGAAAACCAGAAGTTGATTCCATCTACAAGATTTTTGCAGCTCAGATAAATCACTAGTAACAAAGTTTAAGGGTTGGGTTTGATTCAGATAAGCATCCAAAAGTTCATGTATATACTTGCCCGGGTTCACAGCACTGTACATCGCTTTATGCCTTTAGTTTCCATACAACAACCTTACTTCTAATCTATCAAGCTGCAGATTCATTTTATCTATGTATCATGCTGCACTGGTCATCATGGTACCTGATCAACTTATGAATTTAATTATGTTTTACAAGTATCTTATCTTATACTTATACCACATAAATAGAGGGTTTAGTTGTTGTGAGTATACTTACATAAGTATGATGTGTTTTTTGGTTTGAATCTGTTGAGATTCATGGTCATTCTACTGTGTTACAGGAATGAGTTCTATAGTCTTGTGCCACCTGCCAAGAAAACTCACTCTGGTGGATGATAGTTCCATTGTTTGAGTGGAACATGAGCAGTAATGACTGCTTATAGAAAGGCCGCGTTTTATAGCAGTAACCTAGCCCAAAACTATGGAGGGTTTTGAACATAAGGGCCTAAACTTTAATTTGATTCTATAGTCTATCAGATGTAAATATTGAGAGAACTGTATTGAAACATTTTTAAAGGGCCTCAACCAACTGTGGATGTAAAATTGAGGGTGCATTTGAAGTGTATGCACATGATATGATTTAGAAGCTAGTGCAGCTGTGTGATGTCTAATATGACATTCTTAACTCTAGCATTTGCACCGAGTTATTGTAGCTGTAAAATTTCAGATATAAAAGCCATCATTAAAAATGTAGCACAGTGTGGGGAAAACTTCTCTCTTTATCCTTTTTAAGGTACTGTATTTTATACAAATGACAGAGACATTAGGAGAGGGTGAGAGCAGTTGAAAGAAAGTTTTCTTGGTTTTTGTTTTGGCTGTGTCACTAGAATGTTTCAGAGTTGTTTCATTTTTATGAAAGGATAGTTTCTTCTCTTGTGTTTGAGATAAAGGTTCACGGTTTTGGTTTGGTTTTTTAGCAAGTGCATAATAATGGGATCCCAATACAATAAATTCACACCCGTGCGGATGATGTCTCTCTGACTCACATCAAGTGATATGCCTTACTCACAAGTAGTTCTACTCTTTTCAGTGAGATTGCTCAAGAAGCAAGATACCACCCAAGTTAAGTATGGGTGTCAGGATCTGCCTAACAGGAGAAGTTTCATTTGCCAACTCTTCCATAGACTCACTGTGAGCCATGGCTTTGTCACTTAGGGTGGGATTTTTAACAGCAATTAAGGGCATGTCTACACTTGCAGTGCTGGTACAGCTGCCCCGCTGCAGCGTGTGAGGTGAGGGTGCTCTATGCTGATAGAACTTTATGCTCCTATCAGCATAAAATCCACCAATGCGAGTGGCATAAGCTATGTTGGCAGGTGAAGCTCTCCCAGTAACATAGCATTGTGCACACTAGCATTTATGTCAGTGTAACTTATGTCACTCAGGGAAGTGGAATATTCACACCTGTGAACGACATAAGTTTTATCGACATAGGCGTAGTGTATACATAGCCTGCAAGTGACTTATGGATTTAACTCTCATTGAAACGCTGTTGTAGTTAAGCACCTAACTTGTTTACTCAATTTTGAAAATCTCTCCCTTAAGTATCTTTCTCTCTGTGTCTCAGGCTTCAGATGTGGACATTACGGGGTTACAGCGGATAATAAATCCCCTACCTCACAGGAGTGTTTTTAGGATAAATGCATTAATTATTGTGCTCAGATACTACAGTAATAGAAGCCAGAAAGGCTGCATCTATGTCTTGTGACAGAACATGGTTACCGGAGCATTGTTGTGCTATAACCCCCTATTGTCCACATCTGAAACCCTGCAGCATGTTCCGGAGAGACAGTCTAGTGCATGAAAACTAGCATGTATGAGGGGTGTTGCTATGTACACACCTCCACTGTGGCATGGCCCTGTATCCATTCTACTGTGCAGTATGGATGGGGACAAGGGGCATGTATCAGGCCACATATATCAATATTCTTCCAGGGCCATTCCCACAATGCACTGACCCATACCCAAAGGTCCTTGACTCCCATTTACCAGTGGTCATAGTAACCTGCTCTGAGCATTTCAGAACAGTTTTCTGCTAACTCTATTGATCAGTACAGGTGCTCATGGTCCAAAAGCAGCCTCCTGGTCTCTGGAGCACACCTGGGTGCTGATTAATGTGTACACCGTCCTCCATGACTTTGACAGGACTGGCAATCTTCTACTGGGAGATTTCACAGAAGCTGGAGAAAGCAGGCATTCACCGGACTCCATCCCAGTGCCAGGAGTGCATGAACCACCTCAGGTTCCTGTACCAAACTGCAATAATCATGGCAAGAGGGGACCTAGCACATGGCCTTGCTAAAATGAACTGGATGGGGGGCTCTCCAGGGCTGCCAGTACAGAGCCTGAAATGATTCATGACTTTCCCTTCTTGGCCCCACTGGCCTCATCATATGACAGTATGCAAATGAGGGGCATGGTGAGGAAGCAGCAGAGACCTCAGAGGAAGTACTGGAGGAAACCCTGGGAGACATGAAGCTTTTAAGATCCCTTCTCCACTACCCCACCAAACAGTCACCACTGGAAACCATGTGAATACTCATGTCATGGGAGTAATTATGCATAGCACCTGGTAAGTGCTGTGAGCAACACAGTCAGAAAACTTTGGGAGGAAGGAATGTTGGAAGTCCCATACAGAACTTTTTTTTAAATTACTTAACAATGCTTAAGGGCTTCCCATAAAACCACCTGAAACAGAATAGTTAACATATAACAAAAACATCCCTCAGCAATGCCCTTAAAGTCCATTAAAAAAAGTGCATCATGTGTGCCTGGTGTTCCAGGAGGGCCACACAGAGATTACTCAATCAGGGCAAACAGCAAAGAATGGGACAGACAATCCCCAAACCCGGTGGTTATTTCTAAAACTGAGATTCACCATGCCAGCAACAAATCAGCTTCTACAATAGCTTACCGGTTACCCAGAAGCCAGAAATACAGTTCCCTTAAAGCAACCCAGCCTTGAGCTCCCAGACAGCCAAGTGAAATATGATGAGGATTACTGAAAATCTTGTTCATCATAGAAAAGTTCTACCAATCCCAAAGGATCGGGCACATTACCCACCAGGTTAATGAATATTTCAGATCCTACCAACATACATACTTACAGCCAATTTTTATTAACTAAACTAAGATTTATTAAAAAAAGAAAAGAGAGAGTATTGTGGTTAAAAGATCACTATACATACAGATATGAGTAAAGTTCTTAGGTCTATGTCAGTAGAGATGTTGGTAGAGATGGTGAGCTTTAGAGTTGCAAAGACTTCTTTCAGAATTAGTCCATAGGTTATAGTCCAATGATCTATATCAGGGTGACCCAGTCTGTAGCTGGGGACCATAGTCTTGCAACTCAAACTTCTCTGGGTGAAGCTTAAGCAGATCTGAGATTACAGGATCAGGCTTTTGACATCATGCAGTCCTTGGATGAAGCATTGTGGCTTTGAAGTAGAATTACCTATTTCCTATATATACAGGTAACTAATTGCATTCATCAACATAAAGTAATTATCCATTAAGCAGCTCATAGACAGTTTACTACAGACTTCAAAGGACATATAGACAATGATATAGTTATACCTAAGTTTCATCTAAATGTTAGTTTTACCTTTTTGATCTCTTAATCAATAGAATATAGTAGCAGGCAGGATTCGTCTGTTTACATGGTTATCATCTAACAAGATAAGTAAACACATACAATTAGTATTACTTCTAATTTTCTAACGATACAGGTTTTCATTTCAAAGCTCTAGTCCAGGAGTCGGCAACCTCTGGCACGCGGCTTGCCAGGGTAAGTACCCTGGCGGGCCGGACCATTTTGTTTACCTGTCGCCTCCGCAGGTTTGGCTGATTGCGGCTCCCAGTGGCCGCAGTTCACCACTCTGGGTCAATGGGGACGTCGGGAAGCAGCGCGGACCGAGGGATGTGCTGGCCGCGGCTTCCCGCAGCCCCCATTGGCCCGGAGCGGAGAACCACGGCTAGTGGGAGCCGCGATCAGCTGAACCTGTGGAGGCAGCAGGTAAACAAACTGGTCCGGCCCGCCAGGGTGCTTACCCCGGCGAGCCGCGTGCCAGAGGTTGCCGACCCCTGCTCTAGTCTATCTACAGTAGAACCTCAGAGTTACGGACACCTTGGGAATGGAGGTTGTCCGTAATTCTGAAATGTTTGTAACTCTGAACAAAGTGCAGTTCGGGCTCCAGATCCAGCAGCTGGCACTCCAGGCCACACTTCAGCAGCAGCTGAGCGGCTCCCTACTCAGCCCTGGCATGAGTTTGCAAGCTTGTCGTGTGTGTGTGTGTGTGTGTGTGTGTGTGTGTGTGTGTGTGTGTGTGT